>NW_028270173.1:2972879-3147254 GCF_037043375.1 Chiloscyllium plagiosum | reverse complement strand
AATGAAAGGTGAGTGTTCAGGTCTCTAGCGGATCAGTTTAGTTCAGTCTAGAACTAGTTGGGAGTTCAACAGTGAGCTGTATGGAAACAAACATTCTCTTTCTGCTCTTCTAACTTTAACCTGTAAGCATGTGTTCTATTTCTTTATTCTGTTCTTTGTGTTTCATTGTGTAATTTTGTGAATACATTTTAGTTGTTTTAAAACCTGGTAGTCAACCTTGCTGACTTAATCCGGGTAATTTTCACTGTACACTTACTGAAACAAATTGCAAAGCTATGGTCTGGGCTGCCTGCTAAAGGGTGTTTTGAGTGGTCTGGCCTAGACATAACAGATTGGGGGTTCTTTGTAGGATTTTAAACAGTGAGTGGTAGGTGCTACTGTCTTTATTTCAGGTGTTAGTTTGGTTGGGTGGACAAAGTTTAGGAAAGTAATGGCTCTCTCAGTCGCCAAAAGCTTTCTGGAGTGGATGCGGTCACTTTGGAAATTTTGCAAAAGGTGAATAAGACCAAGCTGCAGGAATTAGCAGAGCAACTGGGATTGGACCTGTCTGCTTCTGTGAGGAAAGGAAAGATAATTACAGCAGTAGCTCAGCATTAAAACTTGCCGGAGAAACCATCAGAATCTATAGAGATGGCAAGGATTCAATAGGATGGCAAATGAAGCAAAGTTATGGTCTGGGCAGCCAGCTTAAGAAGGTTTTGAGTGATCTGGCCTAGTCCATAACAGGTAATATCAATCAGATAAACTCAGTGGTTCACATCAGCTGAATACATAGCAGCTGGCACATACATTCATTAATGACTGCCAACCCAGCACATTAAAAACCACTGAGTGAACAAGATAACATTATCAGATCAACCCATCAATGTCGGATAAATGAATGTGCCCAAAGAGATTAACATTTGGAGTACTGTGTTGCCCTAATAGAGAAAGGATATCATTAAACTAGAAAGAATGCAAGTTGTGATGCACTCTCTGATTAGCAATGTTACACCATCTCCTCTTTCCCCACCCTCCCTGTTCCTTTTAAACGTTCTAAGCCCTGGAACCTCCCACAAACCTTCATGCCCCTGTGAAATCCACATCTCCATTATGGCCACAACATCATAGTCCCAAGTACTGATCCATGCTCTAGGGTCTTCACTCTTATTTCTGACACTCCTTGCATTAAAGCAGATACACTTTAACTGATCCCTTTATTCCATTCACAGGAATAACCTTCCCGATAGATTCACTATATCCTGTCACTGCCCGATCTACAACTGCGTCCCTCACAGATATGTAGCTCTGGTTCCTAACCCCTGCCAAACTAGTTTAAACCCTCCCGAACCACACAAACAAATCTTCCACCCAGGACATTTGTGCCCCTCCATTCAGATGCAACCCATCCTTCATGTACAGATCCCACCTTCCCCAGAAGGCATCTCAATAGCCTAAATTTCTGAAGCTCTCCCTCCTGCACCAGCTGTGCAGTCACGTGCTAAGCTGCACTCACTACCTGTTCCTCATCTCACTATCTCGTGGTATCGGTAGCAAACCTGAGAATACTACTCTACTCATCCTGCTCTTCAGCTTCCAACCTAGTTCTCTGTCGTCACTTTTCAGATCCTCAATCCCTTTCCTGACTATATCATTGGTGCCAATATGTACCACAATTTCTAGCTGCTCACGCTCCCCCTTAAAAATCCTGCAAACTCGATCGGTGACATCCCGGATCCTGGCACCGGGGAGGCAACATACCTTCCTGAAGTCCCGTTCCTGACCACAAAATCTCCTGTCAATCTGTCTAACTATTGAGTCCCCTACCACTACCGATTTTCTATTCTCCCCCCTTCCTTTCTTGGCTGACAAAAGAAGTTAGGAAATGTATCAAAGAAAAAGGAAGTGGCCAAGAGCACTGGAAAATCAGAAGATTGTGAAGGCTTCAAAAACAAACAGAGGAAAACAGAAAGAGAGATAAGGAAGGAGAGGATCAATTATGAAGGTAGACTAGCCAGTAATATTAGAAATGATAGTTAAAGTTTCTTTCAAGACACAATAAACAAACGAGAGGCAAAAGTAGACATTAGCCCACTCCAAATTGATGCAGGAAGGCTGGTAATGGGAGATAAGGAAATTGCCAAAGAACTTAATAAGTACTTTGCGTCAGTCTTCACAGTGGAAGACATGAGTAATATCCCAACAATTAAGGAGAATCGGGGGCAGAGTGGAGTATGGTAGCCATTATGAAAGAGAAAGTGTGAGAAAAGCTAAAAGGTCTAAAAATTGATAAATCTCCTGGCCCCGATGGGCTACATCCTAGAGTTCTGAGGGAGGTGGCTAAAGAAATAGCAGAGGTGCTGACTGTGATCTTTCAAAAATCACTGGAGTCAGGGAGAGTCCCAGATGATTGGAAAATCGCTGTTGTAGCCCCCTTGTTTAAGAAAGGATCAAGACAAAAGACAGAAAATTATAGTCTGATTAGCCTAACCTCAGTTGGAGGTAAAATTCTAGAGTCCATCTTGAAGGATGAGATTTCTAAATTCTTGGAAGTGCAGGGTCGGATTAGAACAAGTCAGCATGGATTTAGTAAGGGGAGTTCGTGCCTGACAAACCTGTTATAGAACATAGAACATTATAGCGCAGTACAGGCCCTTCGGCCCTCGATGTTGTGCCGACCTGTCATACCAATCTGAAGCCCATCTAACCTACACTATACCATGTATGTCCATATGCATGTCCAATGACGACTTAAATGTACTCAAAGATGGCGAACCTACTACCATTGCAGGCAAAGCATTCCATATCCTAACTACTCTCTGAGTAAAGAAATTACCTCTGACGTCTGTCCTATATCTATCACCCCTCAATTTAAAGCTATGCCCCCTTGTGCTCGCCGTCACCATTCTTGGAAAAAGGCTCTCCCTGTCCACCCTATCTAACCCTCTGATTATCTTACATGTCTCTATTAAGTCATCTCTCAACCTTTTTCTCTCTAACGAAAACAGTCTCAAGTCCCTCAGCCTTTCCTTGTAAGACCTTCCCTCCATACCAGGCAATATCCCAGTAAATCTCCTCTGCACCCTTTCCAAAGCTTCCACATCCTTCTTATAATGCGGTGACCAGAACTCTTTGAATTCTTTGAAGAGGTAACAAGTAGGTTAGACCAGGGAAACCCAGTTGATGTTATCTATCTATACTTCCAAAAGGCCTTTGATAAGGTGCCTCACGGGAAAATGCTAAGTAAGATGAGGGCCCATGGTGCTCGAGGTGAGCTACTGGCATGGATTGGGGATTGGCTGTCTAACAGAAGGCAGAGAATTGGAATGAAGGGTTCTTTCTCGGAATAGCAGCTAGTGGCAAGTGGTGTCCCGCAGGGTTCAGTGTTGGGGCCACAGCTGTTCACTTTATATATTAATGATCTAGATGAAGGGACTGGGGGCATTCTGGCTAAGTTTGCTGATGATACGAAGTTAGGTGGACAGGCAGATAGTTCTGAGGAGGTGGGGAGGCTGCAGAAAGATTTAGACAGTTTAGGAGAGTGGTCCAAGAAATGGCTGATGAAATTCAGTGTGAGCAAATGCAAGGTCTTGCACTTTGGAAAAAGAAATACAGGCATGGACTATATTCTAAATGGTGAAAAAGTTCATAAAGCCAAAGTACAAAGGGATCTCGGAGTGCTAGTCCGGTATTCTCTAAAGCTTGACTTGCAGGTTGTGTCCTTGGCTAAGAAAGCAAATATAATGTTGTCACTTATCTCAAGAGGGTTGGAATGTAAAAGCAGCGATGAGCTATTGAGACTTTATAAAGCTCTAGATAGGCCCCATTTGGAATACTGTGTTCAAGTTTGGGCCCCGTACCTCAGAAAGGACATACTGACACTGGACCGAGTGCAGCGGAGATTCACACAGATGATCCCTGGAATGGTAGACCTTACATATAATGAACGGCTGAGGATCCTGGGATTGTATTCATTACAGTTTAGAACGTTGAGGGGAGATCTAACAGAAATTTACAAGAACGGCTTAGAAAGGGTGCAAGCTCAGAGTTTGTTTCTGTCACGCAGGGATACTAGGACCCATGGGCACAGCCTTAGAATTAGAGGGGGTCAATTTAGAACGGAAACGAGGAGACATTTCTTCAGCCAGAGAGTGGTTGGCCTGTGGAATTCATTGCCACAGAGTACAGTGGAGGCCGGGACGCTAAGTGTCTTCAGGCAGAGATTGATAAATTCTTAATCTTGCAAGGAATTAAGGGATATGGGGTGAGTGCGGGTAAGTGGCGTTGAAATGCCCATCAGCCATGATTGAATGGTGGAGTGGACTCGATGGGCTGAATGGCCTTACTTCCACTCTTATATCTTATGGTCTTATCTTATAAATCATAAGCAGAGAACACAGAAATAACGCTTTTCAACTCATCGAGTCTGCACCAATCAGAACAACCACCTAACTATTCTAATGTCATTTTCCATGGCCCATAGTCTTGTATGTCTTGGCATTGCAAATGCACACCTAAAAACCCTGTAAATGTTATGAAGGTTTTTGCTTCTAATACCCCTACAGTGAGTCCTAGATTCCCGCCATTCTCTGAATGAAAAAAAATTTCCTCAAATCTCCTCTAAACCTTCTGCTCCTTACCTTAAATCTGATGGTCCTGATCATTGATCCCTCCATCAAGTGACACATTTCTTCCTCTTTACCCTATCTATGCCCCCCATTATAGGGGGGCATATATATTTTAATCATGAATCTCCTCTGCTCTAAGAAAAACAAGAGAGTGGTGCTGGAAAAGCGCAGCAGGTCAGGCAGCATCCAAGAAGCAGGAGAGTCAATGTTTCAGGCATAGGCCCTTCATCAGGAATGTGGGTGGCACAAGGGGACTAAGGTAACTAGGAGGGGGATGCAGGTGGGGAGTGATGGTGATAGTTCGGAACGGATAATTGGGAAGGAAGATGGACAGGTGGAGAAGTTCAAGAGGGCAGTGCCATGTTGAAAGGTTGGATCTGCGATGAGGTGGGGGCTGGTGAGATGAGAAAACTGGTGAAATCAACATTGATGCCGTGTTGTTGTAGGTGGAAGGTGAGGCGTTCTTCCTTCAGGTGTCAGGTGGTGAGGAATTGGTGGTGGAGGATGTCCAGGATTTGCAAGTCCTTGGCGGAGTGGGAGGGGGAGTTCAAGTGATCCACTACATGACGATGAGCTTGTTTGGTGCATGTGTTCTGGAGATGTTCTCTGAAATGCTCCGCAAGCTGGTGCCCTGTCTCCCCAATATAGACCACATTGAGAGCAATGGACACAGTAGATGAGGTGTTTCGATGTGCAGGAAAATCTCTGCCGGATGTGGAATGACCCTTTGGTGCCTTGGATGGAGGTAATGGGAGAAGTATGGGCACAGGATTCATATCTCTTGCGGTGGCAAGGAAAGCTGCTGGTTATAGACAGTGGGTTGGTGGTGATACGGACCTAACAATGGTGTCATGGAGGGAATGGAATGCTGATAGGGGTGGGGAGGGAAATATATCTCTGGTGATGGCGTCTGACTGTTGGTGGCGGAAATGGCAGAGGATGATGCTTTATATCCGGACATTGGTGGGGTAGAAGGTGAGGACTAGGGGGCTTCTACCCTTGTGTGGTTGGACGGGTGGTGTTCAAGGGTGGAGGAATGGGAAGTGGAGGAGATGCATTGGAGGCCACTGTTGACCATATGGAAGGAGAAATTGCGGTCCTTGAAGTAGGAGGCCATCTGGGATGTTTTGGAGTGGAACTGCTCCTCCTGGGAACAGATGCAGCATAGGTAGTAGAATTGGGAGTCAGGGATAGCATGTTTACAGGAAAGTAGGTGGGCGGAGAGTTGTTGGTTTGAAGTAGATGTCCGTATCAAGTTGCTTGCCGGAAATGGAGAGGGAGAGGTCCAGGAAGGGGAGGGAGGTGTCTGAGATGATCCAGGTGAACTTGAGGTCAGAGTGGAAGGTGTTCGTAAAGTTGATGAACTGTTCACCTTCCCTTGCCACTGCAAGAGTTGTAAAACCTGTGCCCACACCTCCCCTTCAACTCCATCGCAGACCCCAAAGGGTCCTTCCACATCCGGCAGAGATTTCCCTGCACATCCAAACACCTCATCTCCTGTGTCAGTTGCTCTCGATATGGTCTCCTCTACACTGGGGAGACTTGCGGAATATTTCAGAGAATATCTCCAGGACACACACACCAAACAAACCCACCACCCTGTGGCCAACCATTTCAACTTCTGCTCCCACTCCACCAAGGACATGCAAGTTCTGGTCCTCCTCCATTGCCAAATCTTAGCCACCCAACACCTGGAGGAAGAACACCTCATCTTCTGCCCAAGGACCCTCCAACCACATGGCATCAATATTGATTTCACCAGTTTCCTCATCTCCCCTCCCCCCACCTTATCCCAGATCTAGCCCTCCAATTGGCACTGCTCTCTTAAACTTCTTGAACAAGTCCATCTTCCTTCCCACCTTTCCATTCCACCATCCGCTCCGATCTATCACCATCTCACCCACCTGGATCCACCTATCGCCTACCAAGCTACCTTTCCCTACCAGCCCCACCCCCCTCCTATTTATCTCTCAGCCCCCTTGCCCCACCTCTCAACTCCTGATGAAGGGCTTATGCCCAAACACTGACTCTCCTGCTCCTCAGATGCTACCCAACCAGCTGTGCTTTTCCAGCACCACAATTTTTGGCTCTGATCTCCAGCATCTGCAGACCTCACTTTCTCCCCTTCTAAGAAAAACAATACCAGTCTATCCAAGTCTCCCTTCTTAACTAAAACTCTCCAGTCCACAGATCCTGGTGAATCTCCTCTGCATCTTCTCAGTACAATCACATCCCTCCTATATCTTGGATTCCAGAACTGCACACAATAGTCTAGCAGTGGGCCTAAGCAACATTTTATACATTTTCCGCATAATCTCTTTACTCTTCAAGCCTATGCCTTGGATAATAAAGGCAAATATTTCATATGGCTTTATTATCCAAGGTTCTGGGGAAGGTGGGACGATTAAAATTGGACGGTCTCCACCTGGGCTGGACTGGAACCAATGTCCTTGGGGACACCTTTTCTAACACTGTTGGAGAGGGTTTAAACTAATGTGGCAGGGGGTTGGGAACCAAATGAGGTTAGATGATAGTAAGGAAGCAGTAACTAAAGCCTGTAAAGAACTAGATAATGAAGTCAACGTGACTAAGGGGAATTGGAGGCAGGGAACAGATGATGAATGCAAAGGGACTGGTGGTCTGAGGTGCATTTGTTTTAATGCGAGAAGTATAGTAGGTAAGGCTAGGATTAGTACCATGGAGCATGGTGTTACTGCTATTACTGAGACTTGGTTGGAGGAAGGGCATGATTGGTAGCTAAACATCCCAGGATATCAATGCTTCAGGTTGGATAGAGTGGGAGATAAAAGAGGTGGAGGAGTTGTGTTACTGGTCAAAAAAAATATCACAGCTGTTCTGAAGGAGGGCACTATGGAAGACTTGAGCAATGAGGCAATATGGGCAGAGCTCAGAATTAGAAAGGGTGCGGTAACAATGTTGGAGCTGTACTACAGGCTTCCCAACAGCGAATGTGAGATAAAGGTGCAAATATGTAGACAGATTATGGAAGGATGTAGGAGCAACTGGTGGTGGTGATAGGGGATTTTAATTTTCCCAACATTGGCTGGGGTTCATTTAGTGTTAGAGGTTTAGATGGAGCAGAAGTTGTAAGGAGCATCCAGGAAGGTTTTCTAGAGCAGTATGTAAATAGTCCAACTCAGGAAGAGGCCACACTGGATCTGGTATTGGGGAATCGAGCCTGGCCATGTGGTTGATGGTCCAGTAGGGCATTACTTTGGGAATAGTGATCACAATTCCATAAGTTTTAGACTACTCATGGACAAAGGCGAGAGTGGTCCTAAAGGAAGCGTGCTAAATTGGTGGAAGGCCAACTATAGCAAATATCGGCAGGAGCTGGGGAATGTAGATTGAGAGCAGCTGTTTGAAGGTAAATCCATATTCAATATGTGGGAGGCTTTTAAAGAGTGGTTGATTAGAGTTCAGGAGAGTTCTGCTCGTGTGAAAACGAGAGATCAAAATGGCAAGGTTAGGGAACCATGGATGGCATGTGAAATTGTGAGATGAGCTAAGAGGAAATAGGATGCATTCATAAGGTCTAAGCTACTGAAGACAGACAAAGTTTTGGAAGAATATCGGGAATGTAGAATCAATCTGAAATGAGGAATTAAGTAGGCTAAAAGGGGTCATGGGATATCTTGAACAAACACGGTTAAGGAAAATCCCAAAGCCTTTTTATCATATATAACGAGCAAGAGGGCAAAGAGGGAAAGGGTTGGTCCACTCAAGGACAAAGGAGCAAAGTTATGCATAGAGTCAGAGAAAATGGGTGAGATTCTTAATGAGTACTTTGCATCGATATTCACCGATGAGAGGTACATGACGGATGTTGAGGTTTTGGTAGATCTTTGAGTAATCTAGGTCAAATCAGCAGAAGGAGGGAGAAAATTTTGGTATTCTAAAATGCATTAAGGTAGACAAGTCCTCAAGGTGGGATCTACCCAAGGTTACTGAGAGAAGCAAGTGAGGATATAGCTGGGACTTTAACAGATATCTTTGCAGCATGCTTGAACACGGGTGAGGTCCTGGAGGACTGGAGAATTGCTAGTTGTCACCTTGTTTAAGAAGGGTAGCAGCAATAATCTAGATAATTGTAGACCAGTGAGCCTGATGTCAATGGTAGGAAAACTGCTGAAGAAGATACTGAGGGATATGACCTATTCCCATTTGAAAGAAAATGGGCTTATCAGTGACAGGCAGCATGGTTTGTGTGGGGAAGGTCATGTCTTACAAATCTAATAGAATTCTTTGAGGAGGTGACAAAATTGTTTGATGGGGGAAGGGCTGTAGATGTCATAAACATGGATTTCAGTAAGGCGTTTGATAAGGTTCTCCATGTTAGGCTGATGGCTCAGATGAAGTCGCATAGGGTCCAGGGTGTACTAGCTAGGTGGATAGAGAAGTGGCTGGGCAGCAGGAGATAGAGTGTAGTAGTGGAAGGAAGTTTCTCAAAATGGAGACCTGTGACCAGTGCTGTTCCACAGGGATCCATTCTGGGACCACCCTTGTTTGTGATATATAGAAATGATTTGGATGAAGGTATCGGTTGCCTAATTAGCAAGTTTGCAGATGACACCAAGATTGGCGGAGTAGCAGTTAGTGAAGGGGACAGTCAGAGGATACAGCAGAATGTAGATAGATTGGAGAGTTGGGCAGAGAAATGGCTGATGGAGTTCAATCCGGGCGAGGTGACGCATCTTGGAAGATCCAATTCAAAAACGAACAATACAGTAAATGAAAAATTGACATACAGAGAGATCTGGGTGTTCATGTCCATTGTTCCCTGAAGGTGGCAACACAGGTCAGTAAAGGCAGTTAAGGCATGCAGCATGTTTTTCTTCATTGGATGGGAGTATTGAGTACAAGAATTGGCAGGTCATGTTACAGTTGCACAGGACTTTGACTCGGCCGTATTTCAAATACTGCATACAGATCTGGTCGCCCCACATTACTAAATGGACATGGATGCTTTGGAAAGAGTGCAGAGGAAGTTGACCAGAATGTTGCCTGGTATGGAAGGTGCTAGCTATGAACAGACGTTGAACAGATTAGGATTGTTTTTATTAGAAAGACGGATGTTGAGGGGGTCCTGATTGAGGTCCACAAAATCATGAGAAGTGTAGACAGGATGGATAGCAAGAAGCTTTTTCCCAGAGTGGGGGACTCAATTACTAGGGGTTATGAGTTCAAAGTGAGAGGGGAAAGGTTTAGGGAGATATGTATGGAAAACCCTTTACGCAGAGGATGACGGGGGCCTGGAACGTGTTGCAGCAGAGATGGTAGAGCCGGGAAAGATAGAGTCATTAAAGATGTATCTAGACAGATACATGAATGGGCAGGGAGCAAAGGGATACAGATCTTTAGAAATTAGGTGGCAGATTTAGATACAGGATCTGGATCAGCACAGGCTTGGAGGGCTTGGAGGGTCATTTATCTAAACCTAGCTTTTACCTTCCCCTCTACAATACTGCTCCAATTAAAGCTGAAAATGTGTTGCTGGAAAAGCGCAGCAGGTCAGGCAGCATCCAGGGAACAGGAGAATCGACGTTTCGGGCATAAGCCCTTCTTCAGGAATGAGGAAAGTTTGTCCAGCAGGCTAAGATAAAAGGTAGGGAGGAGGGACTTTGGGGAGGGACGTCAGAAATGTGATAGGTGGAAAGAGGTCAAGGTGAGGGTGATAGGTGAGATTGGGGTGGGGGCGGAGAGGTCAGGAAGAAGATTGCAGGTTAGGAAGGCGGTGCTGAATTCGATGGATTTGACTGAGACAAGGTGGGGGGAGGGGAAATGAGGAAACTGATGAAATCCGAGTTCATCCCTTGTGGTCGGAGGGTTCCTAGGCGGAAGGTGAGGCGCTCTTCCTCCAACCGTCGTTTTGTTGTGGTCTGCTCCAATTAAACCCCCGATTAAGATTTCTAGGAAAATTCAAATTTCAAAACTAGCCAGCTGTCAAACCTTCTCTTGGTATCTTATTTGCTCTCGAGGTCAGTGTCGATCTTTTATTCCTGTGCAAGCTCCTCCTCCAGACAGGTACCTCTGAGTGACTTCTTAACAGCAGCCTACATTTAGATTAGATTACTTACAGTGTGGAAACAGGCCCTTCGGCCCAACAAGTCTACACCGACCCGCTGAAGCACACCCACCCAGACCCATTCCCCTACATTTACCACTGCACCTAACACTACGGGCAATTTAGCATGGCCAATTCACCTAACCTGCACATTTTTGGACTGTGGGAGGAAACCGGAGCGCCCGGAGGAAACCCACGCAGACACGGGGAGAATGTGCAAACTCCACACAGTCAGTCGCCTGAGGCAGGAATTGAACCCGGGTCTCTGGCGCTGTGAGGCAGCAGTGCTAACCACTGTGCCACCGTGCCGCCCATCTGTTGGTCTTTTGGCAGTTCTCCTCCAACTGTTCAATTTTTCCTGGTCTTATACCCCCAAAGCATCCAATCATTTCATTACTTTAATATTGTCAAAATACTGAATTCAAAATTGATTGGACTTTAGTACCCTGGGGCATAATTTAAACTGATTGGCTGAATTTGAATTTGTTTTTTGTCTCATAGCTAACCAGGTACTGCTAGCTGTTGGACCAAATGTTACATTGTAAATTCTCCAGCACTCCATGCACTTGCTAAGTCCTTCAACTCTCTTAAAGGTACACTACCCCTTACACCTTCATAACAGTATTCATCCAGGAGAAGGATATGGAGGATAGTAAGATTAGTGTGGCGCATGATAATATGCTGGGGCATTTTGAGATCAAAAAAGAAGTGGTGTTGGTCTCCTTAAGAGCATTAAGGTGGATACGTCAGTAGGGCCTGATGCGATCTACTGCAGCTTATCGAGAGAGGCAAGACAGTTGGGGTCTTGACCAAGTTCCTTGTATCTTGGCTAGCTACTGGACAAGTCAATAGACAATAGACAATAGGTGCAGGAGTAGGCCATTCAGCCCTTCGAGCCTGCACCGCCATTCAATATGATCATGGCTGATCATTCCTAATCAGTATCCTCTTCCTGCCTTATCTCCATAACCCTTGATTCCACTATCTTTGAGAACTCTATCCAACTCTTTCTTAAATGAATCTAGAGACTGGGCCTCCACTGCCCTCTTGGACAGAGCATTCCACACAGCCACCACTCTCTGGGTGAAGAAGTTTCTCCTCATCTCTGTCCTAAATGGTCTACCCCGTATTTTTAAGCTGTGTCCTCTGGTTCGACACTCACCGATCAGCGGAAACATGTTTCCTGCTGCCAGAGTGTCCAATCCTTTCATAATCTTAAATGTCTCAATCAGATCCCCTCTCAGTCTTCTAAACTCAAGGGTATACAAGCCCAGTCGCTTCAGTCTTTCAATGTAAGGTAATCCCACCATTCCAGGAATTGACCTCGTGAACCTACGCTGCACTCCCTCAATAGCCAGAATGTCTTTCCTCAAATTTAGAGACCAGAACTGCACACAGTACTCCAGGTGTGGTCTCACCAGGGCCCTGTACAGCTGCGGGAGAACCTCTTTGCTTCTATGCTCAATCCCTCTTTTTATGAAGGCCAGCATGCTATTAGCCTTCTTCACTACCTGCTGTACTTGCATGCTTGCCTTCATTGACTGGTGTACAAGAACACCCAGATCTCTCTGTACTGCCCCTTTACCTAAATTGATTCCATTGAGGTAGTAATCTGCCTTTCTATTCTTGCCACCAAAGTGGATAACCATACATTTATCCACATTAAACTGCATTTGCCATGCATCTGCCCACTCACCTAACTTGTCCAGGTCACCCTGTAATCTCCTAACATCCTCATCACATTTCACCCAGCTTTGTATCATCAACAAATTTGCTAACGTTATTGCTGATACCATCTTCTATATCATTAACATATATTGTAAAAAGCTGCGGTCCCAGCACGGATCCCTGCGGTACCCCGCTGGTCACTGCCTGCCATTCTGAAATTGAGCCATTTATCACTACCCTTTGTTTCCTATCAGCCAACCAATTTTCAATCCAATATAGTACTTTGCCAATACCATGCACCCTAATTTTACTCACTAACCTCCTGTGTGGGACTTTATCAAAAGCTTTCTGAAAGTCCAGGTACACTACATCTACTGGCTCTCCCTCGTCCATCTTCAGAGTTACATTCTCAAAAAATTCAAGAAGATTAGTCAAGCATGATTTCCCCTTCATAAATCCATGCTGACTCTGTCCTATCCTGTTACTACTATCCAGATGTGCCGTAATTTCATCCTTTATAACAGACTCCAGCATCTTTCCCACCACTGAGGTCAGACTAACTGGTCTATAATTTCCTGCTTTCTCTCTCCCACCTTTCTTAAAAAGTGGTATAACATTAGCCACCCTCCAAAACTCAGGAACCGACCCCGAATCTATCGAACTCTGGAAAATAATCACCAACGCATCCACGATTTCCCGAGCCACCTCCTTCAGTACCCTGGGATGTAGACCATCAGGCCCCGGAGACCTATCAACCTTCAGACCTAACAGTCTCTCCAACACCAAATCCTGGCAAATATAAATTCCCTTAAGTTCAGGTCCTTCAGCCACTGTTAGCTCAGGGAGATTGCTTGTGTCTTCCCCAGTGAACACAGATCTGAAGTACCCATTTAATTCTTCTGCCATTTTTTTGTTCCCCGTAATATATTCCCCTGTTTCTGTCTTCAAGGGCCCAATTTTTGTCCAAACCATATTTTTGCCTTGCACATACTTAAAAAAGCTTTTACTATCCTCCTTTATATTATTGGCCAGTTTACCTTCGTACCTCATTTTTCCTCTGCGTATTTCCTTCTTAGTAATCCTCTGTTGCTCTTTAAAAGCTTCCCAGTCCTCAATTTTCCCACTTATCTTTGGTATGTTATACTTTTTCTCTTTTAACTTTATATGTTTCTTAACTTCCCTCGTCAGCCACGGCCACCCATGCCTCCTCCTGGGATCTTTCTTCCTTTTAGGAATGAACTGATCCTGCAACTTCTGCATTATACATAGAAATATCCGCCATTGTTTCTCCACAGTCATCCCTGCTAAGGTATTGCACCATTGAACTTTGGTCAGCTTCTCCCTTATAGCTCCATAGTTCCCTTTATTCAACAGAAGTACTGTCACTTCCGACTGTACCCTCTTCCTCTCAAATTGCAGATTGAAGCTTAATGTATTATGGTCACTACTTCCCAATGGCTCCTTCACTTCGAGGTCTCTGACCAATTCTTGTTCGTTACACAATACCAGATCCAGAATTGCCTTCTCCCTGGTCGGCTCCAGCACCAGCTGCTCTAAGAATCCATCTCTGAGGCACTCCACAAAGTCTCTTTCTTTAGGTCCAATACCATCCTGATTCTCCTAGTCTACCTGCATGTTAAAATCTCCCATAACAACTGTAGTAACATCTTTGCGACAGGCCAATTTCAGCTCCTGATTCAACTTACATCCGACATCCAAACTACTGTTTGGGGGACTGTAGATGACTCCCAAGAGGGTCTTTTTACCCTTAGCATTTCGCAGCTCTATCCACACTGACTCTACATCACCTGACTCTAGGTCACCCCGCGCAAGGGACTGAATATCTTCCCTTACCAACAAGGCCACCCCACCCCCTCTGCCCATCAGTATGTCCTTACGATAGCACGTGTAGCCTTGAATATTCATTTTCCACGCCCTGTCCACTTGAAGCCACGTCTCAGTTATCCCCACAATATCGTATCTGCCAATTTCCAAAAGAGCCTTAAGCTCATCCATCTTATGTCTAATGCTTCGTGCATTCATGTATAGTATTTTTAATTTGTTACTGCTCTCACCCTTCTCATCAACCCCTATTTCACTAAATTTTACAGCATGATCCCTGGAGAAATGGCACATAGAGAATGTCGTCCATCTGTTCAAGAAGGAAATAGAGATAATTCAGGAAACTATAGATCGGTGAGCCTCTCATCAGTGGTTGGGAAGCAGTTGCAGAGAATTCTTAGAAATAGAATTTACGCACATTTGGAAAAGCATTGCGTAATTAGGAATAGTCAGCATGCTTTGTGCAGGGCAGGTAAAGTCTTATTAACTTGATTGAATTTTTTGAGGAGGCGATGAAGGTGATTGATGAGGGTAGAACCCAGATGCTGTCTACATGGAATTTGGTAAGGCTTTAGACAAGATACCTGGGGATATGCTCATCCAGAAGATTAAGATGCAAGGGATCCACCGTGACTTGGCCACCTGGATTCAAAATTGGTTTGTCCGTAGAAGGCAGAAGGTAGTGGTGAAAGGGTGTTTTCCTGGCTGGAGATCAAGAAATGGCAGATAGAGTTTAATCCAGGCAAGTGTGAGGTGCTGCACTTTGGGAGATCAAATATTAAGGGAAAATATACAGTTAATATGAGAAGCCTGAACAACATTGGTGTACAGAGGGATGTTGAGATTGTGGCCACACAAGGAAATAGGGTGGTAAAGAAGGTGTATGGCATGCTTGCCTTGATTGGACAGACATGGAGTATGAGAGTCTGGATGTCATGTTGCAGTTTTATAAAACCTTGGTTACAGCACACTTAGAGTATTACTTTCAATTCTGGTTGCCACATTACAGGAAGGATGTTGAGGCTTTGGAGGGGGTGCAGAAGAGATTTATCAGGATGCTGCCTGAGTGAGAGGGTATGAGCTATAAGGAGATGCTAGAATAACTAGGGTTGTTTTCTTTGGAGCGGTAGAGGCTGAGGGGAGACTTGATAGGAATCTATAAAATTATGAGATGCATAGATAGGGTTGATGGTCAGAATCCTTTTCCAGATTTGAAATATCTAATACTAGGGGATGTGAATTTAAAGTAAGGAAGGAAAATTTCAAAGGAGATGTGAGCGGCATGTCTTTTTACACAGAGAATAATAGATGTCTAGAATGCACTGCTAAGGGTGTTGGGTGGAGGCAGATATGATAACGCTGTTCAAGGGACTTTTAGATAAGCACTTGATTGTGCAAGGAATGGAGGGATGTGGATCAAGGACAGGCAGAAGGGATTAGTGTAATTAGGCTTCATGTTCGGCAACACATCAAGGTGTTCCTGTGCTATGCTGTTCTACACGAATCCTTCGTACTTCGCAGAATCCTACCATTCATCATGCACCCACTGCTGCCTATCAGGTAAACATCTTAGCGCCCACTGGTGAACACACTTGTGCCAATCAGACACATTATTCTTTGTCAACTGAGTACCTTTGGAGTGTCAGTTGAATATATCTGTGCTGATCACGTGAACATTTTGTTGCCCATCAGGGACCGATTTTAGTACCCATGAGATCGACGAACTTATACCAGTTAGTGGAATACATCATTACCCAATGGCAAATAGAGAAGAGCCATATTTACGCCAGCCAGTTGAACACATTAATATCCATCACGTGAATGTATTAGGGCATGATAGGTGAACACATTTATGCAAGACAATTAGACAGATTAGTGCTAGTCGAGTATAAACTATAGAGTTCATCACACAAACCTGTCAGGGTTAACACATTAGTGCCAGTCAGGTAAGCATATCAGTGCCTATCATATGATAACGTCAATGCTAGTCAGATAAGCACATTAATACCAATCATATGAACACATGAGTCTGACAATACTATGGCTTTGAGAGATGCATTTTGTCCTAGTTTTTCTTATGAAGACAGGTTAAGACAGACATATCAAGTGGTCTTCTCAAAGCAAATAAAGTAACTAGCTTGAAAGGCCTTAGGTTTTTTTAAAGTTGGAACAATAAAAGCATTATGAATGGGTGGAGTCAGGCTCCCACAGAACCAGGACTTTAGTTTAGCTTTCAGCAATCGTTGGGGATTTTGAAGCTGCCATACATCTCTCTCTCTCTCTCTCGCTCTCATTCTCCTACAATTTTCTCTTTATGTTCTTTCCTCCTGGACTGGAGAAACATTGCAATTGAGACAATCTATTTTACTGATGTTATCTTTGCCAAGAGTGTGTTTATGGGACGTTACTGCATTGTAACAGTTGCGGTTTAATATTTAAATAATGTATTATTCTGTTAAGTTTTCCACTAGAGTTAAAGGTACACCAATTCCTCTTTCTTTTGTTTTTATTTTAACTGTAGGTTAAGAATAAAATATATTTTGCTTAAAGCTGATCAGTGTAACCAATCGAATTACGTCTGGAACACAGCACATTACACTTGCTTTTAATTATGTTAAAATTTGGGTCGAAGTTATCTTCTTGATATAATTGCAGGTGGTTTGGTCTGGTCTGTAACATTTGTGCTAATCAGGTGAACACATTAGTGCCAGTTGGTGAGCACATCAATGCCAGTCAGGTGAATACATTGGTGCCTGTCAGCCTAACTTATCAGAATCCATGAGGTAAATGTGTTTCTGTTCAACATGAGAACATTTTATTGGCATGCCAGGTTATCACATTGAATTAGTGATCATTAGATGAACATTAGCATAACACTTAATGTACATCATATAATCATTTCAATACCAGGCAAGTTAACACACCAATGCCCATCAAGTGAACATATTAGTCTAAGCCAAGTAAACATATTAGTGCCTGTCAAGTAAACACATTAGTGCCCATCACGGTGAACATATCAGAACCAGTCAGATGAACACATTGGTGCCAGTCAGGTGAACCCATCATTGCCAGTCAGATGAACACATCATTGCCAGTTAGGTAAGCATACCAGTGCCAGTTAGGAGAACACATTACTGCCAGTCAGGTGAGCACATCAGTGTCAGTCAGGTAAACAGATTGGTGCTCGTCAGGTCAATATATCATTGCAAGTCAGGTGAGCACATTGGTGCCAGTAGGGTGAACACATTACTGCCAGTCAGTTGAGCATATCAGAGCCAGTCAAGTGAACATATCGGTGCCAGCCAAGTGAACACATCAGTGCTAGTCAGACCAACACATCAATGTCGGTCAGGGGAGCACATCGGTGCCAGTCAAGTGAACACATCGGTACTAGTGTGGACAACACATCAGTGTCGGTCAGGTGAGCACAGTCAAGTGAACACATCGGTGCCAGTCAGGTGAACATATCCATGTTGGTCAAGTGAACACATCAGCATCAGTCAGGTGAACAACATTCGTGCTAGTCAGGCCAACATCAGTGCCAATCAGATGAGCACATCAGTGCTGGTCAGGGGAACACATCAGTGCCGATCAGGTGTGCTGGATACATGGAGCGACAGCAGTTGGGGTCTTTGGTGGTCAATTGGCTGCCGACAATCCTCGATGGCTCATTCACTCATTCTCTCATATGCTGCTGGAGCAGAGCAGGGCACCAATGAAAATTCTAGAGGGTGATCTTTAGTAAAGGTCAGAGTGTGACTGAATTTTAATGTCCGGTAGGTGTGAGTGGAGTTCAAAGCCAGGGGAGTGACTTAGCATTCCACTTTCCAGACTCACCTATTGAAAGGAGACACGGGGAAAAGACCGTGTGGTGGGAATTCTGTCCCTCAAATCCGAGATACAATTCTATGAGTAAAATGCATGACAACCCATATCAACGATGTTGTTCACCCTCTCCCACATGTAGAATCTCAATGTCTGAACTATGATCCCACAAATAAGCATAAGTTATTGCATCAAAGCCAGTAGTGATTTCGTATTCTCTGGGGATCTTCCCTCCACCGGCTACAACAGCTGCCTTTTCCCTCCTTTCCATGACCAAGAAGCAAAACTGTCCTTGTCATTCCAGCCTTAGTATCCTTGATCTTATTTCTTTTGTTAAGAAGGCATATGGTGTGTCAACTTTCATTAGCAGAGGGGATTCAGTTTAAGAGCTGAGAGGTTATGCTGCAACTTTACAGAACCCTGGTAAGGCCACATTTGGAGTATTGTGTTCAATTCTGGTTGCTTCATTATAGGAAGGATGTGGAAGCATTAGAGAGGGTGCAGTGGAGATTTACCAGGATGCTGCCTGGACTGGAGGGCAAGTCTCTGAAGTAAGGTTGAAGGAGCTAGGGCTTTTCTCATTGGAGCAAGGAAGGATGAGAGGTGACTTGATAGAGGTGTACAAGATGATGAGAGGCATAGATAGAGTGGATAGCCAGAGACTTTTTCCCAGGGCAGAAATGGCTATCATGAGGGGGCATAATTTTAAAGTAATTGGAGGAAGGTTTAGGGGAGATGTCAGAGGTAGGTTCTTCCCGTTCCCTCCCGCTCTACACCATCCCGATGGACCCCAAACCCCTTCCTGTTCCCTCCTGCTCTACACCGTCCCCATGGACCCCAAACCCCTTCCCATTCCCTCCCGCTCTACACTGTCCCCGCTCTACACTGTGATGAATGTGTGGAATGCACTGCCAGCAGTGATAGTAGATTCAGATATATTAGGGACATTTAAGTGAATCTTGGATAGGCACAGATAAGATAGTACAATAAAGGGTATGTACGTTAGTTTGATTTTGGAGTAGGCTATAAAGTCAGTTCAACATCGAAGGCTGAAAGGTCTGTACTGTGCTGTACTGTTCTATGTTTAAATTTTGACTCCATGTCTTCCTCATGCAGTTTATCCCAAACTACACAAAATTAAAAAGTTGCCAATGAATTGAACAGGTTTATCACATCAGTTTTAATAGTAGAGAAAATAAGAAATAACCTAGAAACTGCTGTAAATCAGGATATGAAATGGAACATAGAACAATACAGCACAGGCAACAGGCCCTTCAGCCCACCATGTCCGTATTGACCATGATGCTATTCTAAACTAATCTATCTGCCTGCACAGAGTTCATTTCTCTCTATTCACTGCATTTTCATGTCTCTTAAATGGAAGGGAGGAACTCAAAAAAATTATAATAATCAGAGAAGTGATACTAAGCACATTTTTGGAGCTACAAGCTGACAAGAATCAGACAGCAGCAGAGTATTAGATTGCAACAGGACACCGTCAGTGATTGATGCAAGGAAGAGCATCCAATGGTAGAGATCCGATGGTGGGAGAGATGTCACTGAAAGGAATTATGGGAGATTGCACTGCAGTCACCACGACTGGTCTGAATATTGCAGTGGAACTGGTGTGAAGGAGTAATTAAACCTGCAGTACTTCCCCAACTTCCACCTCCTCTAACCAAAAGGCAAAGAAGCCTTTATCCTTTTGGCTCGGAATATGTGTAGTTCCTGAGGACCAGAGGAAGAGATTCTGCTCGAGAGCTGTCGGTTTGATGCAGCGGATGTGTGCTGGCGGGGGAGAAACTGCGGGGATCGTGCTGCGAGTCGTCGGAGCTGTTGGAGACCATTGCTGGATCCTGATTGGCCATTGGAGGATCGCTTGGTTGTGCTGACCTGCTCTTGGTGGATCTTTATGCTGGCTTCGGCCTAATGCCAATTCTGGTACCAGCCAACCTCAGAGCTACGGCCTCAGCAGCCACTCGCAGCCCTGGCCAGGGCATTCGCAACACAGTCAGGGTGACTGTGAAGAAGGTGGAGGAGCACACACCGGTCGATCAGACGGTGTTTGTGAAGAAGATTTTGCTGGACTGCTGTGGGTTTGAAGCAGCGGACGTGTACTGCCCGCAGGATTTCCCTGCGGCAGGCTATTTCGATGTGACCTTCAGGAGTGTGAAGAATTGTGAGCAGCTCCTGAAGGTCTTCAAGGAGAAGGAAGGGAAACCTCTGTTCTCCATCTTGTCGGCGGTCCCGTTGTGTGTGCTTCCTGCGCAGAGGAGTCGGGTTGTAACAATCCAGATGTACAACCCTCACGTCCCAGCAGCAGATGTCCTGACCTTCTTGAGGAGATACGTCCAGGTCGAGGGAGAGAGTACCGATGTGGTCGATCCTTTCGAGATCTGGACCAGCAAATGACAGGTCAGGGTAACCCTGAGGGTCGATGCCAGTGGGAACATCCTCCACCCACCCTCCAGCTTTGTCATCGGAGGAAGCAGAGGTTACCTGACATACGCAGGGCAGCCAAAAGTGTGCCGAACCTGCGGGAGGTCAGGCCACATGGCGGCGGATTGCAAGGTGACCGTCTGCCGAAATTGCAAGCAGGAAGGCCACCCGACCAAGGAATGTAAGGAGGCCAAGAACTGTAATCTGTGCGGAGAGGCGGGCCACATGTACAAGGCCTGCCCAAGACGAGGGGCCGCCACCTACGCACAGATGGCCGGAGGTGGCAACACAAGCAGTGGACCACCTAAGACCAGCAAGGTACCACAAAACAGCACGGGAACGGTGTCTGGAGGCAACCAGAAGGAAGGGCGGGCTGTAGCGGAGCAGACGGCAGACAGCGGGGAGGTGCAGCAGCCGATCCAAGCTCCTTCAGGACAGATGGAGGAAATGGAAGAGAAGGGACCAAAGGAAGCAGAGGATTGGATTACCGTGAAAAGCAGGAAGAGGAAACCTCCCAAAGCCACCCAGCGAGGGGGGGAAGCGACACCTACGCGACGAGGACACATGCAGCTCTTCCGACGGTGAGGATGGGCGAAAGGCGGGTCGTCACCAGAGGAAGAGACAGAGCGCCGTGGAGAAAAAGGAAGGCAGCACCGCCCAAGCAGGAAAAGACAATCCCTCTGAGGGGACGGGTAAAGGCCTCCCCCCACCCGGTGAGAACCAAGAGGTACCCACCGGCCCACAGCTCCAGGTAACTGGGAGCAGCGGTCCTGTGACAGCCCCGCTGTCAGATGGAGAACTGGACCATGAGGACCTTGAGCCAGACCCGAAGACACCAGAGCGGGGAAATGGCTCCAGCGTGGAGCCGGACAGCTACCTCAGCCCTGGGATGGTCCAGCAGTTTGCCGTCACCACGGGAATGCACACAGCTACCCCAGAGGGGCAAGACCAGCAGCAAATGGACACTGTTAAACTTGTAAACTGTTAAAATGGGGATAAGAGTTGCCAGCATCAATGTGCGTAGCATCAAATCGGCTACACGATGTGTTTCTACGATGGCCTTCCTGGCCAACGTTAAAGCCGACGTCCTGTTCCTGCAGGAGTGTGGGATACCGCACCTCAGCAGCTACAGGAGATGGTCGAGCTTATGGGCCCATGGGCCGTCAGTTTGGTCGGGGGGCAACGATAGCCGCGCCTCCGACCTGGGTATCCTGTTGAGAGGAGGCAACTTCACCATCTCCGAGGTTAAGGAGGTGGTGGGCGGGCACCTCCTCGTCGCCGACATCATGTACAGGAATGCTCCCCTGAGACTGATTAATGTGTACGCCCCAGTGGGTAAGAGGGAACGGTTGGCCATCCTGCAGCAGCTTCCACTGTTGCTGGCTACGTCCAGGCCGGTCATTCTGGCCGGAGATTTCAACTGTATCATTGATGCAGATGGACGATCCGGCGGGGGGGACAGTAAACTGGACACCACGTCCAGAGCCCTGATGGACACAGTAAAAGATGCCAAGCTGCACGACGTCTTCAGCGTCCCTGCAGACGGAGCGCAGCGTAAATACACCTGGTCACGGGCAGACGGGTCTATCCGCTCAAGGATAGATTACCTTTTTTTATCCCGAACGCTCTCGGTCAGATCCACCGACGTCAAGCCGGTGTTCTTCTCCGACCACTGCCTCCTGCTGGCCGACTGTCACCTACATGACGAGCAGCGGGCTGGTAAGGGAACGTGGAAGCTGAACACCAAGCTGTTGACCCCGGGAAACATTGAGGAGCTCAAGAGGGACTACGCAGGTTGGAGAACCGTGAAGCCCCTCTTTGAGTCCCCAGCGGACTGGTGGGAAACAGTAAAAGGGAACATCAAGAGGTTCTTCATCCTCAAAGGTGTTCAGGAGGCGAGAGAGAGGTGGGGAAAACTGTCCCAGGTCCAGGAAAGTATGCAGAACCTGCTCCTGCTGCAGACGATGGGGGTGGATGTCACGGAGGACCTCAAGGAGGTGGAGGCCCAGCAAGGCTTGCTCTTTGCTTCGGAGGCCTCCAAGATAATCTTCCAGTCCAGGGTCCACTCAGTGGAGCAGGACGAGACGTGCTCACGTTTCTTCTTCCAGAAGGTGCTCAAAGAGAGCTCTGTGCTCAGCAGCCTGAAGGAAGAAGATGGCTCGCTAACGTCATCTCAGGCTGACGTCATGAGGATCAGTAAATCCTTCTACGCCAGTCTGTATGACGCGAAGCCGATCGACAGCGCGGCCTCCCTGTCATTCCTGTTCTCTATCACGGAGGTCTTAGACGACAGAACACGGGAGAGGCTGGACCAGCCGCTATCTCTGGATGAGCTGACCAAGGCCCTCGAGTCCTTCGAAAAGAATAAAACACCCGGAAGCGACGGCTTACCGGTCGAGCTCTATTCCGCTCTGTGGGACTTGATTGGCCAGGACCTGCTGGAGGTGTATGTCAGTATGCTTCGGGCAGGTACCATGAGTGAATCCATGAGGAAAGGCATCATCACCCTCATCTACAAGCGGAAGGGGGAGAGGGAGGAACTCAAAAATTGGAGACCAATCTCACTGTTGAATGCAGATTACAAAATTCTGTCAAAGGTAATCGCCAACCGGGTCAGGTCTGCTCTAGGGTCGGTGATTCACCCTGACCAAACCTGTGCTGTGCCGGGCAGGAAGATCGCTGAGAGTCTCGCACTCCTCAGGGATACGATCGCCTACGTGCAGGACAGAGGGTTGGACACCTGCCTGATCAGCCTGGACCAGGAGAAAGCCTTTGACAGGATATCACACAGGTATATGAGAGATGTTCTCTCCAAAATGGGCTTTGGGGAGGGAATCTGCAATTGGATCAGACTGCTCTACACCAACATTGTCAGTGCAGTCTCAATCAACGGGTGGGAATCAGTTAGCTTCCCAGTCAGATCTGGAGTCAGGCAGGGCTGCCCCCTCTCTCCTGCCTTGTTTGTGTGCTGCATCGAGCCATTTGCCGAGTCCATCAGGAAGGATGCAAGCCTGAGAGGGGTGACTATTCCTGGCAGTGGGGGCCTGCAGGTTAAGGCCTCCCTGTACATGGATGACATCGCCGTTTTCTGCTCGGATCCGCTGTCCGTGCGCAGACCCATGTGCATTTGTGACCAGTTCGAATGGGCCTCGGGGGCCAAGGTAAACCGAGGCAAGAGCGAGGCCATGCTCTTCGGGAACTGGGCCGACCAATCCTCGATCCCCTTCACCGTCAGGACCGACCACCTGAAGGTGCTGGGTATTTGGTTCGGAGGGGCTGGGGCGTGCGCCAAGTCTTGGGAGGAGCGTATCAGCAAAGTGAGGCAGAAACTGGGCAGATGGAAGCTACGGTCGCTCTCCATCGCGGGAAAAAACCTGGTCATCAGGTGTAAGGCACTGTCATTGCTATTATACGTGGCACAGGTCTGGCCTATTCCCAGAACCTGTACCGCTGCAGTCACCCGGGCCATCTTCCAGTTTATATGGAGGTCAAAGATGGACCGGGTCCGAAGGGACTCGCTGTACAAAGATCTGGGCACCCTGATGGCCACCTTTGTGTGTGGCTGCATCAAGCTGTGCGTGGATCTCCGGTATGCAAACACCAAGTGTCACTACGTACTGAGGTTCTACCTGTCCCCGGTGTTGCGAAGGATGGGCCTGGCCTCGCTGCCGCGGAACGCTCCGAGTAGTTGGACCGTTCCGTATCACCTGTCCTTCGTGGAGAAATTTATGAAGACCATAAGTCCATCAGGAAGTGGTCAGCACGTAGTGTCCTTGAGACCCTTCGGGAAAATGAGAGGGCGGATCCTATCGAGCGGTTCCCTGAGCAGACTGTCAAAGCCATTTGGCAGAATGCCTCATCGCCAGAACTTTCCAACAAGCACCAAAACATGGCTTGGCTGGTGGTGAGAAGGGCTCTGCCTGTGAGATCCTTTATGCATGCCCGGACTCTCAGACGCACCGCACGCTGCCCTCGAAGCGGCGGCGGGGGGGACGAGACTGTCGCACACCTCCTTCTGGAATGTGCCTACGCAGAGGAAGTCTGGAGAGGAATGCAGTGGTGTTTGTCGAGGTTCGTCCCGAGCAGCGCCGTGACGCGGGACTCCGTGCTCTACGATCTGTTCCCCGGGACGCACACCGAGACGAACATCAACTGTGCCTGGAGGATCATCAACTCGGTGAAGGACGCTCTCTGGGCGGTCCGAAACCTGTTGATCTTCCAGCTGAAGGAGTTGACCCGGACTGAGTGCTGCAGACTGGCACATTCCAAGGTCCAGGACTACGTGTTGAGGGATGCGCTGAAGCTTGGGGCAGTTGCCGCCAAGGCGCGGTGGGGAAAGACCACTGTGTAAAGTCTGCCTGCCTAACGAAGAACAGGGGGCCCATGCAGTCATTTGGGCTCTGCTGACGCCTCAGCTAATTATATGGGCATATGATGGAAAAATGTACAGACCTGTGAAAAAATGATAAATTCTGATCTCTGTATGTACATGTTCACATATGTATGGCATGACCAACTGTACAGACCACAAATTATTTTATGAATAAAGTATATTTTTGAAATTAAAAAAAAGCCTTTATCCTGTGCCGCTGCAGTTACCCGGGCCAACTTCCAATTTATCTGGAGATCAAAGTTGGATTGGGTCCGAAGGGACTTGATGTGTAAGGATCTGGACGACGGGGGGGAAAAAATACACCCAATGCCACCCTCACCCTGATGGCCACCTTTGTGTGTGGCTGCATCAAGCTGTGCGTGGATCCCCGGTACGCAAACACCAAGTGTCACTACGTACTGAGGTTCTACCTGTCCCTGGTGTTGCGAAGGATGGGCATGGCCTCGCTGCCGCGGAACGCTCCGAGTAGTTGGGACATTCCGTATCACCTGTCCTTCGTGGAGAAGTTTATGAAGAAAAACACCTTTGACCATAAGTCCATCAGGAAGTGGTCAGCACATAGTGTCCTTGAGACCCTTCGGGAAAAGGAGAGGGTGGATCCTATCAAGGGGTTCCCTGAGCAGACTGTCAAAGCCATTTGGCAGAATGCCTCATCGCCAGAACTTTCCAACAAGCACCAAGACATGGCTTGGCTGGTGGTGAGAAGGGCTCTCTCTGCCTGTGAGATCCTTTATGCACGCCCGGACTCTCAGCCACACTGCACGCTGCCCTCGAAGTGGCTGCTGGGGGGACGAGACTGTCACACACCTCCTTCTGGAATGTGCCTACACAGAAGAAGTCTGGAGAGGAATGCAGTGGTGTTTGTCGAGGTTCGTCCCGAGCAGCACCATGATGCGGGACTCCGTGCTCTACGGCCTGTTCCCCTGGACGCACACCGAGACGAACATCAACTGTGCCTGGAGGATCATCAACTCGATGAAGGATGCTTTCTGGGCGGTCCGAAACCTGTTGATCTTCCAGCTGAAGGAGTTGACCGAGACTGAGTGTTGCAGACTGGCACATTCCAAGGTCCAGGACTATGTGTTGAGGGATGTGCTGAAGCTTGGGGCAGCTGCTGCCAAGGCGCGGTGGGGAATGACCACTGTGTAACAGTGGTCCGACGCAGTAAGGGGGCTCCGCAGACCCTCCTGCTAAATATGTGGACAGTAATCGTACAGACCTGTATATATGAATGATTACTCTGTCTCTGTATGCCAAGAAATGGAATGTTTACATATGTATGACATGACCAATTGTACAGATCATCAAAATATTTTATGAATAAAGCATATTTTTGAAATAAAAAAAAGAAACCTTTATTTGTTGTTTCCACCATATGCAACTGATACAGTAAAAAACAAGGTAGTGCTACACGGACAGCACAAGCTACATAATCGTACAAAGTGCATAACAAATGTAAAACATACTAATTATTGTGTAATAAAAGAAGAATAATTAATAGACAATTAGTCTAGCAGCAATTCAAAGTCGTGCAAGAATTTAAGATGGAAAAGAGTCTGATTATACAGTGTTAAGGAGCCTCTTGGCTTGGGGGGAGAAACTGTTGCACAGTCTGGTCATGAGAGACCAAATACTCTGGTATCTTCTGTCAAATGGCAAGAGGGAGAAGAGTTTGAGTGAGGGGTGTATGGGGTCTTCCACAATGCTCTTAGCCTTTCAGATGCAGCGTGATGTGTAAATGTCTGTAATGGAGGGAAGAGAGACCCCAATGATCTTCTCAGCCGTCCTCCTTATCTGTTGTAGGGTCTTACGATCCAAGATGGTGCAATTCCCGAACCAAACAGTGATACAGCAACTCAGTGTACTCTCAATGAACCCTCTGTAGAATGTGGTGAGGATGGGGTGTGGGAGGTGGGATTTCCTCAGTCTATGCAGAAAGTAGAGATGCTGCTGGGCTTTCTTGGCTATGGAGCTAATGTTGAGGAACCAGGTGAGATTCTCTGCCAGGTGGATACCGTGAAATTTGGTGCTTTTCGCGATCTCCACGGGGGAGCTGTTAATGTCAGCAGAGCATGGTCGCTCTGTGCCCTCCTGCAGTCTACAACCATCTCTTTCATTTTATCCATGTTGAGAGACAGGTCGTTGGCTCTGCACCAGTTTCTTAGCTGCTGTACCTTCTCCGTCTATGCCGACTTGTTGTTCCTGCTGATAAGACCCACTACAGACATGTCATCAGTGAACTTGGTGATGTGATTCAACCTGTGCATCACTTCACAGTCGTATGTCAGTAAGGTGAACAGCAGTGGACTGATCACACAGTCCTGGGGGACCCCTGTGCTCAGTGTGTTGGTGTTGGAGATTCTGTACCCAATCTGGACTGACTGAGGTCTCCCAGTCAGAAAGTCCAAGATCCAGTTATGAAGGGAGGTAGTTGGGCCCATGAGACTCCGCTTTCCAATCAGGTGCTGAGGAATGATGGCGTTAAACACAGAACTTAAGTCAATGAACAGTAATCTGACATAGATGTCCTTCTTCTCCAGGTGGGTGAGGGCCAGATAGAGGATGATGGAAATTGCATCACCTGTCGAGCGGTTGGGACGCCATGTGAACTGCACGGTGTCCAATAAAGGGGGGGGGGGGAAACAACAGAGTCTTAATATGCCTCATCACGAGCCTCTTGGAACACTTCATCATGATGGGTATAAGTGCAATGGGGTGGTAGTCATTGAGACAGAACGCTGAAGACTTCTTCAGCATGGGGATGATGGTAGCAGCTGAAAATGTGTTGCTGGAAAAGCGCAGCAGGTCAGGCAGCATCCAAGGAGCAAGAGAATCAACGGTTCGGGCATGAGCCCTTCTTCAGGAATGATTCCTGAAGAAGGGCTCATGCCCAAAACGTCGATTCTCCTGCTCCTTGGATGCTGCCTGACCTGCTGCGCTTCTCCAGCAACACATTTTCAGCTCTGATCTCTAGCATCTGCAGTCCTCACTTTCTCCTAGATGATGGTAGCAGCCTTGAAACATGTTGGAACTATGGTATAGCTCAGGGAAATGTTGAAGATGTCCGTGAGCACTCTACCAGGGATATTATCTGGTCCAGCATCCTTACATGGGTTGACTCTGCGTTAGGTTTTCCTCACATCAGCCGTGGTAAGACAGCACCTGGTCATTGTGGGGGGGAGCTGGACTTCCTTGCTGCCTTTTGTTACTCAAACCGTGCTTAGAAGTTGTTCAACTCATCTGGGAGAGAGGCATCACCAGTATAAGCAGGCGATGCAGTTCTGTGATTGGTGATGGCTTGGGTCTCTTCCACATGCTCCGCATATCACTGCTGTCCTGAAAGTGGCTGTGTATTTTCTGTGCGTATGCAGGCTTTGCCTCTTTGATGGACCCGATCAGGTTTGTCCTCGCTGTTGTTAGGGCCGCCTTGTCATCTGCACTGAAGGCTGAATCACGGGTCCTCAGCAGCACACACGCCTTTATGGTCATCCACAGCTTCTGGTTGGGGTGAGAAGTGATGGTCTTGGACACAGTGACATCGTCAACAGTTGCTAATGTAGCAAATCACTGACACCGTTTACTCCTCTAAGTTGATTGTATCACCATCGGTTGCTGCCTCCCTGAACACGTGCCAGTCAGCGCACTCAAAACAGTCTTGGAGAGCAGAAGTGGCTCCTTCTGGCCAGGTTTTCACCTGCTTCAGAACCGGTTTGACATGGCTGATGAGCGGTCTGTATGCTGAGATTAGAAGCCGAGGTGGGGTTGGGCTCTGCCCTGTATGTATTGGGGATGTTTGTGTCAACCAGATCCAGTATGTTCTCCCCTTTCGTCGCAAACTCCACATGCTGATGGAATTTAGGGAGCAGTCTTGAGAGTCGCATGGTTGAAATCTCAAGCAACAATAAACAGTCCATCAGGGTGTGCATTCTACAGGCCACTAGTCGCACCATACAGTTCACAAAGTGCCTCTTTAGGATTATCACTGGAAGGAATATACACCCCAACTATAAGGACAGCGGTGAATTGAGTTGGTAAGAAAGGAAAAATTAGCTTCTGGATGTCAAGGAAACAAAGTTTGATTTTTCACTCAAGGTCTTTTACAGAGAGACACAAATGTTGTTAGTGAGCAGCAAGAGTCATATTTGCACGCATTGACATCTCATCTAATCTGACCTCGCCTATGTACAGCTTGTGATTTTCCAAGGCAGTGGAGAGAAAGTAAGCAGCAACAATTCCTGATATGGAAGTCTGAGCAGTTAACTACTGGTTGCAATTAAATATCCAGCATTCCTCAATAGCTCAGGGCATACGTCATGTGTAGTGGTTGCCTGCAACCTCTCTCTACTGAGGTTAGAATTGGTAAACGCATCACTCTCACTTTACCAACAGAGTACATTCAGAACTCAATTTTAATACAGTCAGCACTTCACTGTTGCACTTTAGAGCTCACTGACATCTTACATTGCAATGCTGTTGCCAGACTGCTTTGCATGCAAGGACAGGCTTCCAGCTCATCCAGTGGAAGAGGGGACATCTCAAGGGTCCTAACTTGTTTTCCCAGTGCTCACTCACTTTGGAACATAGAACATAGAACAGTACAGCACAGTACAGGGCCTTCAGCCCACGATGTTGTGCCGAGAATTTATCTTAATCTAAGATCAAACCTAACCTACGTACACCTCAATTTACTGCCATCCATGTGCTTGTCCAGCAGTAATTCAAATGTCCCTAATGTCTCAGACTCTACTATCATGGTTGGCAGTGAATTCCACGCACACACCACTCTCTGCGTAAAGTACCTACCTTTGACATCTCCCCTAAACCTTCCACCAATTACGTTAACCAGCCATTTCTGCCCTGGGGAAAAGTCTCTGGCTATCTGTTCTATCTATGCCTCTTATTACCTTGTACACCTCCAGCAAGTCACTTCTCTTCCTTCTTCTCTCCAGTGTGAAAAGCCCTAGCTCACTCAACCTCTCTTCATTAGACAAGCCCTCCAATCCAGGCAGCATCCTGGTAAATCTCCTCTGCACCCTCTCGAAAGCATCTACATCTTTCCAAGAATGAGGTGACCAGAACTGAACACAATATTCCAAGTGTGATCTAACCAGGGTTTTATAGAGCTGCCGCAAAACCCTGCGGCTCTTAAATTCAATCCTCCTGTTAATGAAAGTCAAAATACCATACGCATTCTTAACAACTCTATCAATTTTGTGACTACTTAGTCACTCACAGCAGTTTTGTCTTGCCTTTTAGACATCAACCCCAGGTTGTCCTGGAAAATGAATCTTAAACAAATCCCAGAGATGGGGTGTCCAGAACCAGGAGTCCCACTTTAAGGATATGGGTAGAACATTTTGGACTGAGAATGAAGTTTCTTCATTCAGAGAGTGGTGGGCTTATTGAATTCTCTGCCACAGGAACTGTCTGAAGTGCAAACATTGCATGTTTTCACGAAGGAAAAAGATATAGGGAAAGCACTCTGTCAGGTAGGTCTGATCAAGGACAGTAATGGGAGACTGTGTATTGAGTCGGAAGAGATAGGAGAGGTCTTGAATGAGTACTTTTCTTCAGTATTTACGAACGAGAGGGACCGTATTGTTGAAGAGGAGAGTGTGAAACGGACTGGTAAGCTAGAGGAGATACTTGTTAGGAAGGAAGATGTGTTGGACATTTTGAACAACTTGAGGATAGACAAGTTCCCCGGGCCTGACGGGATATATCCTCGGATTATGTGGGAAGCAAGAGAGGAAATTGCAGTACCGTTGGCAATGATCTTTTCGTCTTCACTGTCAACGGGGGTGGTACCAGGGGACTGGAGCGTGGCGAATGTTGTGCCCCTGTTCAAAAAAGGGAATAGGGATAACCCCGGGAATTACAGGCCAGTTAGTCTTACTTCGGTGGTAGGCAAAGTAATGGAAAGGGTACTGAGGGATAGGATTTATGAGTATCTGGAAAGGCACTGCTTGATTAGGGACAGCCAGCACGGATTTGTGAAGGATAGGTCTTGCCTTACTAGTCTTATTGAATTCTTTGAGGAGGTGACCAAGCATGTGGATGAGGGTAGAGCAGTGGATGTAGTATACATGGATTTTAGTAAGGCATTTGATAAGGTTCCCCATGGTAGGCTTATGCGGAAAGTCAGGAGGCATGGGATAGAGGGAAATTTGGCCAATTGGATAGAAAACTAGCTAACCGGTCGAAGTCAGAGAGTGGTGGTAGATGGTAAATATTCAGCCTGGAGCCCAGTTACAAGTGGAGTTCCGCAGGGATCAGTTCTGGGTCCTCTGCTGTTTGTAATTTTTATTAATGACTTGGATGAGGGAGTCGAAGGGTGGGTCAGTAAATTTGCAGATGATACGAAGATTGGTGGAGTTGTGGATAGTGAGGAGGGCTGTTGTCGGCTGCAAAAACACTTAGATATGATGCAGAGCTGGGCTGAGGAGTGGCAGATGGAGTTCAACCCTGCCAAGTGTGAGATTGTCCATTTTGGAAAGACAAATAAGAATGCGGAATACAGGGTTAACGGTAGAGTTCTTAGTGAGGTGGAGGAACAGAGGGATCTTGGTGTCTATGTTCATAGATCTTTGAAAGTTGCCACTCAGGTGGATAGAGCTTGTAAGAAGGCCTATGGTGTATTAACGTTCATTAGCAGAGGGATTGAATTCAAGAGTCGTGAAGTGATGTTGCAACTATACAGGACTTTGGTTAGGCCACATTTGGAGTACTGTGTGCAGTTCTGGTCGCCTCACTTTAGGAAAGATGTGGAAGCTTTGGAGAGGGTGCAGAGAAGATTTACCAGGATGTTGCCTGGAATGGAGAATAGGTTGTACGAGGATAGGTTGAGAGTGCTAGGCCTTTTCTCATTGGAACAGCGAAGGATGAGGGGCGACTTGATAGAGGTTTATAAGATGATCAGGGGAATAGATAGAGTAGACAATCAGAAACTTTTTCCCTGGGTACAACAGAGTGTTACAAAGGGACATAAATTTAAGGTGAAGGGTGGAAGGTATAGGGGAGATGTCAGGGGTGGGTTCTTTACCCAGAGAGTGGTGGGGGCATGGAATGCGCTGCCTGTGGGAGTGGTAGAGTTAGAATCTTTGGTGACCTTTAAGCGGCAATTGGATAGGTACATGGATGGGTGCTTAAGCTAGGACAAATGTTCGGCACAACATCGTGGGCCGAAGGGCCTGTTCTGTGCTGTATTGTTCTATGTTCTATGTTCTATGTTCAATGGCTGAGTGGTATTATCACTATTTCATTAATCCAGAGACCCAGGGAATGTTGTGGGGATCCTACTTTGAATCCTGCTTTGGCAGATGGTGGAATTGGAAAAAAATCTGCAACTAAGAATTTGATGGTGACCGTGAAAGTGTTGTTGATTGTTGGGATAAATCCATCTGGTTCATTAATGTCCTTTAGGGAAAAAGACAGTTAGGCTTATCGGCCTACATGTGATCCTAGATACAGAGCAATGCAGCTGATTTTCAACTGCCTGATGGATAATAAATGCTGACCTAGACAGCAATCCCCATATCCCACTAATGCAAATTTTTTTAGGGATCAATGGATCAAAAGGTATAGGGCAATAGAGTTGGATGATCAGCCATGATCATATTGAATGGCGGTACAGATTCAAAGGGCCAGTCTAATCTTGCTCCTGGGGATTTTCCATTTTTTATGTTTCCATTTCTATGAAGTGGAAAATTCAAAAGTTGACTATCCTACAATCAAACTTAGAATCCTGAAAGTTTTAGATAGCTTGCTGGAGGCTAAAACATGATGCTATCGAGATGACTTCAAACTTCAAACTACTATTATAGGACAAGCCAAACAGAGAACAGCCAGGGAGTTCCTAGAGGCATGGCACTCATCCACAGATTCAATCAACAAGCACATCGACCTGGACCCAATATACCGGCCACTGCAGCGGACAGCTAGAACTGACAACCGGAAGTGGCAGATTCAAACCACTACAAATGCCAGAGGAAAGATCACAGAAGCGCTTCACAGGAGGCTCCCAAGCACTGAGGATGTCACCTAGACAGGGGACGAAACGTCTGCAACACAAATTCCCAGCTCGGCGAACAGAACCACAACGACGAGCACCCGAGCTACAAATCTTCTCACAAACTTTGAGTCATCTATCATAATAGTCCCAAAACTGGTTCAGTCACAAAGATTTTGTATTTTTTTTATCACGAAGTCATCATGGTAGTGAAAGCTGACTTATATCCTATTCCTAGAAGTCTGCATTGAGTAAATTGGATACACATGATTTGTCACAAAAATCAACCTGCTGAAATGATATTAGTAACTCTATTAGGTTACTGAGTGAGGCAAGAGAGGAGATTGCTGGGGCTTTGACCAAGATTTTTGTACCTCCACTAGTCATTGGAGAGGTCCCAGAAGACTGGCGAGTAGCTAATGTTCCTTGTTCAAGAAGGGAAATAGGGATAATCCAGGAAAGTATAGATCAGTGAGTCTCACATCAGTGGTTGGGAAGCTATTGGAGAGAATTCTTAGGGACATGATTTACACACATTTGGAAAAGCACGACCTAATTAGGGACAGTCTGCACGGCTTTGTGCAGGTCATGTCTTACTAATGTTTTGAGTAGGTGATAAATGTGATCGATGAGAGTAGTGCAGTGGATTTTATTTACATGACGTTTGGTAAGGTTTCAGACAAGATCCCTGAGGCTGTGCTCATTCAGAAGATTTAGATACATTGATCCAATGTGACTTTGCATCGTGGATTCAGAATTGGCTTGTCCATAGCAAATAGGGGGTAGTGGTGGGTGTTTTTCAGGCTGAGGTCCGTGACAAGTTGTGTTCTGCATGGATCCATGCTGGGACATTTGCTGCATGTGATATATATAAATGACTTGGACGAGAACATAGATTGGTGAGTTGGTAAGTTTGCAGACAATACAAAGATCGGTGAAGTTGTAAATAATGTAGAAGGTTGCCAAAGGATACAGTGGGAAATAGATCCAATGAAAGATGGCAGATGGAGTTTAATCCAGGTAAGTGTGAAGTGCTGCATGTTGGGAGATCAAATTTAACGGAAAAGTATATAATTAATGGCAGGACTCTAAACAGATTAATGTACAGAGGGATCTTGGGGTTCAAGTCCATAGCTCCCTGAAATTTGCCACGCAAGAAGATAGGGTGACAAAGAAGGTGTATGGTGTGCTTGATTTACTGGTTGGGGAATTGAGTACAAGAGTCAGGATGTTGCAGCTTTATAAGACCTTGGTTAGGCTACACTTACAGTATTGCATTTAATTCTGGTTGCCACATTACAGGAAGGGTGTGGAGGTTTTGGACAGGATGCAGAAGAGGTTTATCAGAATGCTGTCGGAATTAGAGGGCATGAGCTCTAAGGAGACTTGGGTTGTTTTCTCCTCAGCAGCGGAGGCTGAGGGGAGACTTGATAGAAGTCTATAAAATTGTGAAATGCAAACATAAGATTGACGGTCAGAATCTTTTTCTGAGAGTTGAACAAAGAACAAACGAACAAAGAAAATTACAATACAGGAACAAGCCCTTTGGCCCTCCAAGCCTGCATTAATCCAGATCCTCTGTATGAAATAGGTCACCTATTTTCCTAGGATTGGTATCCCTCTGCTCCCTGCCCATTCAGGCATCGGTCTAGATAAGTCTTAAATGACGCTGTCATTCCCGCCTCTACCACCTCCGCTGGCAGTGCGTTCCAGGTACCCACCACCCTCTGCATAAAGAACATTCCACACATATTTCTCTTGAACTTTTCCCCTCTCACCTTGAACTCGTGACCCCTAGTAATTGAGTCCCCCACTATGGGGAGAAAGCTTCTTGCTATCCACCCTGTCGATACCTCTCATGATTTGGGTCCCCTTCAATCTCCATCTTTCTAATGAAAATAATCCTAATCTACTCAACCTCTCTTCATAGTGAGCACCCTCCATACCAGGCAACATCCTGGTGAACCTCCTCTGCACCCTCTCCAAAACATTCACGTCTTTTTGCTAATGTGAGGTGACCAGAACTGTATGCAGTATTCCAAATGCTGATGAATCAAGCCCTGTGCAAATGTAACATGACTTGCCAACTCTTGTACTCAATACCCTGTCTAATGAATGAAAGCATGCCGTATGCCTTCTTGACCACTATCGACAGTGTACAATGGACTTGAACACCCAGATCTCTCTGTACATCAATTTTCCCCAGGGCTTTTCCATTTATGGTATAGTTTGCAAAATACATCACCTCGCATTTGGCCAGATTGAACTCCATCTACCATTTCTCTGCCCAACTCTCCAATCTATCTATGTTCTGCCACATTCTCTGACAGTCCCCTTCACTGTCTGATACTCCACCAATCTTACTGTCATCTGCAAACTTGCTAAACAGACCACTTATACCTTTCTCCAGATCATTTTTGTATAATCACAAACAACAGTGGTCCCAATACGGATCCCTGTGAAACACCAGTGATTACAGTTCTTCATTTTGAGAAACTCTACTACTACTATCTGTTGCCCAGCCAGTTCTCTATCCATCTAGCTAGCACACCCTGTATTCCATGCAACCTCATTTCTCCATCTGTCTACCATGGGGAACCTTATCAAACACCTTACTGAAGTGCATGTATATGAGTTCTTTTGCCCTTCCCTCAATCAACTTTGCTACTTCCTCAAAGAATTCTATTAAGTTAGTAAGACATGACCTTCCCTGTACAAAGCAATGTTGCCTATCACTGATAAGCCCATTTTCTTCCAAATGTAAATAGATCCTATCCCTCAGTATCTTCTCCAGTAGCTTCCCTACCACTAATTCCTGAAGAAGGGCTAATGCCCGAAACGTCGATTCTCCTGTTCCCTAGATGCTGCCTGACCTGCTGCGCTTCTCCAGCAACACATTTCCATCCCTACCACTAATAATCAGGCTCATCAATCTACAGTTATCAGGATTATCCCTGCTACACTTCTTAAACAAGGGGACAATATTGGCAATTCTCCAGTCCTCCTAGACCTCAGCCGTGTTCTAGGATGCTGCAAAATATCTGGTAAGGCCCCAGCTATTGAAATGTCTAATAGTGCGGGTCATGCATTTCAGGCAAGAGCGGGAAATTTCAAAGGAGATGTGAGGGGCAAGTTTTCTTACACAGCATAGTAGGAGTCTGGAAAGCACTGCCAAGGGTAGTGGTTGAGGCAGATACGATAGGGACACTTAAGGGGCTTTTAGATAAGCAAATTAATATGCAAGGAATGGAGGAATATGGACCGAGGGCAGGCAGAAGGGATTAGTTTCATTTGGCATCATGTTCAGCACAATATCATGGGCCAAAGGGCTGTACTGTTCTATGTTCTTTGATTGAGAGATCTACACAATTATTAGCTTTTGTAATACTGCGTGAACTTTATCAATGCAAATTCAACCCATTTGGAATGAAAGATGCCCTAGAAATGTTTCAACCATTAACCAAAAGTGTCAATGAAGGCCTTTGTAATTGTGATGTTTACACTGACAGTTTGTGTTTAGTTAAACTTGTTGAGAACATTTATACCATTTAACTGAACAGTTTAGTCAACTGTAAAAACCAACTTAGTTTTAAATTTTATCAAGAGTGAATTTGTGAAAGCAAAAAAGTGATTTACTTTAGTCACATTGCGGGACAAGGCCAAGTAGTACATAAATAATGAAACTATGAGCTATTTTGCGTTTTCCTATGCCTTAGACAAAATATGAAATTTTGCACTATATTGACAAGAGGGAATTTTATCACAAGTTTGATCCAAACTTTGGACCTGTTGTTGCACATTTACCAAAAATGCTGGAAATTTGAACGGACATAAGAATATGAAAACTTGAAAGCTGTGCTAAAAATGTTTTCATGAAGCCAAAGTGGCTGTCAATGATAATGTGGGAGCTATTTTACTGCAAGATGACAATATGGAAATAGAAGGCATGTCAGTCATATCTTAAAGAGATTGAGCACATTGTAATAAAAAAAATCAACCATTGAGAAAAGAGTTAAAAATCACATAATACCAGGTTATAGTTCAACAGGTTTATTTGAAAGTACAAGCTTTCACAGTGCTGCACCTTCATCAGGTAGCGAATGAGGCAGGATACATAGGACACAATTTATAAGTAAAAGATCAGAGTGTCATACAATGAAGCAAGTCTTAAACAAATGTAGATGACTGTTAAGTCTTTAATCACTCAGAACGGGGATGCAAGTTTTGATAGGTTAATATGTAAATCCCACAACTTCTTTTGAGTCACTGCCCTGAGATAAAACCTTAAACTATCTGTTTATAAAAAAAGGTGACACCTCAGCTTAGACAATGCATTAAAAATGTGAGGTCAGATTATGTCTGCATCCCAACCTGGAGTCAGACTGGTTTTATTTCAAAGTAGGAATTTAAAAAATGTCACTGACTGACTGCCTATAGACAGTGTGCTTTTTGAATAAAATAGAATGAATCTGAAAATGCAAATTCACCCCGTAGACATATATTAGAATGTGTACATGTATGTGTGTGTGAGGGGAAGAGGGAAAGTATGTGTGGGAGAGGGGGAGACACACACACACAAAAATAACTTTCCCCCTCCCTCTCACACATATGTAAGTCTAGGGGATGAATTTGCATTTGCAGGTTCATTCTATTTTATTCAAAGAGCATGCAATCTACAGGCAGTCAGTCAGTCAATGTAACAATTTATAAATTCCTACTTTGGAAATAAAACCAGTCTGACTCTAGGTTGAGATACAGACAGACTGTAACCTCACACCTTTAATACATTGTCTGAGTTGAGATGTCACTTTTTTTAATACACTGATAAAATCTTAAATTATCTCAAGGCAGTGACTTGGAAGAAATTCTGGGATTTACATATTAATCAATTAAAACTTGCATCCTCATTCTAAGTGCTTAAAGACTTAACAGCAATCTAGCTTGGTCTAATACATCAAGCCATTTGTATGATACTTTTTTTTACTTATAAATTCAGCGAACTATGTATCCTGTCCCATTAGCTACCTGATGAAGGAGCAGCTCTTCAAAAGCTTATACTTTCAAATAAACCTGTTGGACTATATCCTGGTGTCTGTGTTTTTTTTAAAACATTGTCCATTCCAATCCAATACTGGCACCTCCACACTATTGAGAAAAGAGATATTGAGTCTTGTACCAGCGTGACTTGATTCTGAAATATACATCAGCAAAAATATGGAAGAAATTTACACATACCAAGACCCTTTAATTTTGAGGAAAATTTTGGGATATCTATTGAACTGAGTTTTCCAAGAGTGTAAGTTGGAAAAAAAATCTTACTGTATACACTTTATCGCTAGTACTTATGCAGAACATTGGGTGATATGGTACTGATGGACTCTAGTTTAATGACGTTACTAAATAAATCATTGCATATTTAATGTCAACATGCTATTACTGTTACTATGACATAGAGGTAATCTTAAGATAATTTTGATGAGTAATGAAAATGCCTCCGAAAGATATATTTTCATGCTTTGTGAGGAGGTATGACATTGGATGTTTGAGGTATATATGCTTTAACATCATTTATTTTTAAGCTTGGCGTTTTAAATTTTGAACTAATGGCATATGGAGTTTTAAAAGTATCTGAAAGGGTTTACGGATTAACAGTGATTGTTTCTGTAATCATGGTGCATTTCTTTGCATTCCGTTTGAAAGATATAGCCTCTTTTGTTTAAATTGACAAAGTTTACAAATGAACCAAGTGCACATTGTGGTACAACTGCTTCAGTTTGGGGAAAGTCTGTTGGGTTCTTAGCTGAAGCTGAAGCTGCTCCAATGAAAAGGAGAAGATAGTTACAATTTAAAATCACAGAGTCAGACAGCATAAAAACAGACACTCAGTCCATGCCAACCAGATATCCTAAACTGATCTAATCCCATTTGTCAGCATTTGGCCACATCTAAACTCTTTCTATTTCTGTATCCATCCAGATCCTTTTAAATGTCGTGATTGTACCTGCCCAACCCATTCCTCTAGCAGCTTGTTCCATACATGCACCACTCTCTGCATATGAAGATTGCCCCTCAGGTCCCTCTTAATTTTTTTCCCCTCTCGCCCTCCAGTTTTGGCCTCGCCTACACTAGGAAAAAGACCTTGGCCATTCACCCTATCCATGCACCTCATGATTTTATAAACCTCTACAAGGTTAATTTGTGAAGAAAATACTTTGAGTAAGGAATGTAATAGTAATTCCAGTGTGGCCCATGTTTGAGTATAACCCTGAAGGGCTTGTTTGAAGCTGAGAAAGTTTAAACTCAACTGTATGATGGCTTCAGGAAGTGGCTATCAGCTTATCTAGACTCAGAATCAAACTCAGAATTAACTCACAACAAAGATAAATGAAGCATATAGACGTGATTGAAAGGAAATCCTGTCCAGTTTAAGTAATAAAAATTTTGTTTTGGGATCTGTAAACAAATATTGCTGGGATTAATATGATTATATCATTGTGCATTTTGAAATCTTTAAATTTTTGATATGTGTATATGGTCTGGTATATTTTATATTATCTTCATTTCTTTTGTGTAATAAACTTCTGCCTTATGGCTAAAAACAAATCTGCAGCATCACATAGTTGCATTTCAATTAAAAACCACCTAATTAAAAGCACAAACAATGCAAAATTAAACAAATCTATCAAGCCAGATTTTACTCTGAGATCTGACTTGCTCAGTAACATTATGAACTGTGATCATAACATGTATTAAATCAAAAGTCTATCTACTTCTGTGTTAAAAATATTTAATAAACCCAGCTCCACTGAAGAAGGCTGTGGAAGAAGGCTCAAAAACACAAACAATGAGCAGCAATTTCACTAAAACATAAATAATTCTTAGAGTGTGACAGGGTGTATGTGGACAGGAGATGTCTCCTGACTGGTGACTCCAGAACCAGAGGACAAAGTCACATAATAAGGGGCAGGAAATTTAACTGGGAAATGAGGAGGATTTTTTTCACACAGCGGGTGGTGCATCTTGGAATTCGCTACCCCAGAGAATTGTGGAAGCTCAGCCATAGATCAGATTCAAGGTGGAAATCAATAGTTTTCTGGCACTAATGGCATCATGTGGATCGTGTGTAAATGGCATAAGGCAGGTGTCAAAATTATAATTTGTTAGAATAGCTCAGTGGTCTCAATGGGCTGAACAGTCTTACTTCCTAACACCCATAATGCTCATGATTACAGAGTTCTGTAATTATACACACTCTCTCCCCCCCTCCAATTAATTTTGTTATATTTCTATTCTTCCTTAAAAAGTGGACAAGATCACATTTTTCCATATTATATCCCATATGTGAAACTTTTGTCCATTCAATTAACATATCTATGCCCCTTAGCAGGTCTGGCAGCACATGCAAAGAGGAAAAACAGTCAACACTAAGTCCAGTGACCCTTCATCAGAACTGACAGCAGCTGGGGAAAGAAGAGAGAGAAGTGTGCATAGATAAAAATGGGTTAGCTATTCGGGGACCAGATGCTCCAAGGAGCAGTTCCATTTACACTTCTCATTAGCAGCCTTCCTAGTATTTGTCTCCCACTTCATTTATCAGCAACTCTTTGCTTGCCTATCCTTTTTGACTCTCCCTTGGTTCCAACTCCGTATGCTCGGTTCATTCCTTCACCATTACTCTCCCCCTATCGTCAGCATAAAGAGAAGAACACAGATTTCTAACAGAATCTGCATTTCTTTGATTTATTATGCCCAAAGCCCTTTGCAAACTGCTGATGTCCTTCTCACAATTTCCTCTGCTACCTAACTTGGTGTCAGGCACAAATGTTAGCAGTCATACTTCCATCCCTTCACCATGGCATTGATTGAGATTGTATATAGATAAGGCTCTAGCACTGATCCCTGCAGCAATTCACTTGTGACAGTTTGACAACAGAAAAATTGTTGATTGATCCTTATTATCAGTTTCTTAGCACTTAAGTTATTCTCTATCTATTCCAGTAGATTCTGCTGGATGCCTGAGGTCGTTTCAGCAGTCAGTTTTGAAGTATTATGTTAATAAATGCCTTATGGAAATCCAGATATATCACATCTACATGTTTCCCTTTATCTAGCTGCTTGTTGCTTCCTGAAAGCACTGTAGGACACATTGCTGTAATTGAGACTACTTTGGAGAAGCTACTCATATCACACAGACTTAAAATCGCTGCAAAATACAAGATATCTACACTCTTACACGTTAAAGAGAAAACTTGACACACTCACGCTCGATTCTCAGCTGGTAAAAGCTGCTGGTTTTGCCATGTTCACTGTATACAATACAGGTGTAAGTGCCGGAATCTGATTCTTCTGCCATGTCAATGATCAAAGTCCTGTTATTATTGACTAATCTGTATCGCACATCATGAATGGCTTTTCCAAATGCAAGCCACTCGATAGTCAGGACTTTCACTGGCACTGAACAGGTCAAAGCAATAATAGTGTTTCCCAGGCTGGAATTGCTCGATATCTGAGGCTTATTTGGTTTAGAATCTGGAAAAAGATGAAACAGGATTTAATATTCAGGAAAGAGTACGTGGTCCTTCCACAGTCACAGCCTGGGTCAGAAGTTAAATCCTGGAGAATAATGTGGTGTATGGACACAATTGCAATAAGAATGTCCCCAACCAAATCTGCTCACAGGACACAAACCAGCAGTCTTACTCCTGGGAATCTTGCAAATGGTCACTTTGAAAATGGACACAATAAAGGATGTGGCAAATGTTCATTGATGGAGCTGAGATTGGAACCTTGAAATTTCTTCAGCTAATGTTTGCAAATTGGAAATTAACCTCTGGATATTGGATGCATGAAGATTTTGGTGAGATACATACCCAACCATGTGGATATGTGCAAGTCCCCATTCAGTATACCGGCCTCAATTGACACAGTCAGGAATAGTGTGTGCCCTGAAATGACTGAGAGCTGTTTGGAGCCTGGGTTTGAACCTCTAAGAGTGATTCATGCTGAAATTGTGTACATTGCTGAGAATGTTACATTCATCTTCCATACGTGAACAGTAATTCTGGAAGGAAACATTCAAGAGAGGACTCAGAAAAAGTAATGGATCTGAATGGTGTTTCTCTCCGCACAGATGCTACCAACGTGGTGAATATGTTGGGTTTTTATTTCAGCTTTCTGTTGTCTATTATGCTTTGTGAGTTCTATCAAATAGTTTTGAGGAGAAGGCAGGAGGTGCTTCAGGAAATATGAGCAGGAGCTGCAAATGTGGAAGATTCAATAGCCAGTGGTTTAAAATAGAGCTAACTGGTTCTCAATTCTGAATATCAATGACACAGTAATAGAGTAGCATCCAATTCCTACACTAAGGGAGTTACTGTTCTGGTTCAGGATGAGAGAGAACAAATTCAAAGTTGGCCTTTAGGAGAGAGTATTTGCATCAGATGTGGTCTCGCACTCTGTCCTGGAGTTGATCTTGGTTCAATAAAAGGCCATTAAGGCCTGTAGAAATCAATTTCAACTGAATAGTCTCAGGAGAAAGTAAGGACTGCACATGCTGGAGATTAGAGTCAAGAGTGCGCTGCTGGAAAAGCACCGCAAATCAGGCAGTATGCGAGGAGCAGGAGCGGTAGATGTGATCTATATGGACTTCAGTAAGGCGATTGACAAGGTTCCCGTGGGAGACTGAAAAGCAAGGTTAGATCTCATGGAATACAGGGAGAACTAGCCATTTGGATACAGAACTGGCTCAAAAGTAGAAGACAGAGAGCTGTTTTTCAGACTGGAGGCTTGTGACCAGTGGAGTGACACAAGGATCTACTTTTTTGTCATTTACATAAATGATTTGGATGCGAGCATAAGAGGTACAGTTAGTAAGTTTGCAGATGACACCAAAATTGGAGGTGTAGTGGACAGCGAAGAGGGTTACCTCAGATTACAACAGGATCTTGACCAGATGGGCCAATGGGCTGAGAAGTGGCAGATGGAGTTTAATTCAGATAAATGCGAGGTGCTGCATTTTGGGAAAGCAAATCTTAGCAGGATTTATACACTTAAAGGTAAGGTCCTGAGGAGTGTTGCTGAACAAAGAGACCTTGGAGTGCAGGTTCATAGCTCCTTGTAAGTGGAGTTGCAGGTAGATAGGATAATGAAGAAGGCGTTTGGTATGCTTTCCTTTATTGGTCAGAATATTGAGTACAAGAGTTGGGAGGCCATGTTGCGACTGCACAGCACATGGGTTAGGCCACTGTTGGAATATTGCATGCAATCCTGGTCTCCTTCCTATCGGAAAGATGTTTTGAAACTTGAAAGGGTTCAGAAAAGATTTACAAAGATGTTGCCAGGGTTGGAGGATTTGAGCTATAGGGAGAGGCTGAACAGGCTGGGGCTGTTTTCCCTGGAGGGTCAGACGCTAAGGGTGACCTTACAGAGGTTTAAAAAAATTTTGAGGGGCATGGATAGGGTAAATAGGCAAAGTCTTTTCCCTGGGGTCAGGGAGTCCAGAACTAGAGGGCATAGGTTTAGGGTGAGAAGGGAAAGATATAAAAGAGACCTAAGGGGCAATCTTTTCACACAGAGGGTGGTACGGCTATGGAATGAGCTGCCAGAGGAAGTGGTGGAGGCTGGTACAATTGCAACATTTAAGAGGCATTTGGATGGGTATATGAATAGGAAGGGTTTGGAGGGATATGGGCTGGAACTAGATTGAGTTGGGATATCTGGTCGGCATGGACGGGTTGGACCAAAGGGTCTGTTTCCATGCTCTAAATCTCTATGACTCTATGACTCTAACTGACGTTTCAGGTATGAGCCCTTCATCAGGAATGAGGCTTGTGGGCAAGGGGCTGAGAGATAAATGGGAGAGGGTGGGGCTGGGGAAGGTAGTTCAGAGTTCGATAGGTAGATGAAGGTGGGGTAATGGTGATAGGTCGGGGAGGAGGGTGCAGCGGATAGGTGGGAAGGAAGATGGACAGGGAGGACAGGTCATGAGAATCATGGATCTGGGATAAGGTGGGGGAGAGGAAATGAGGAAACTGGTGAAGTCCACATTAATCCTGTGTAGTTGGAGGGTCCCAAGGTGGAAGATAAGGCATTCTTCTTCCAGGTGTCGGGTGGTTTGGGTTTGGCGATGGAGGTGGCCCAACACCTGCATGTTCTTGGCAGAGTGGGAGGGCGAGTTAAAGTGTTCGGCCACAGGGCAGTGGGGTTGTTTCGTGCATGTGTACCGGAGATATTCTCCTGGATTACACCTCCTCCACCTTACCTCCTGTAAAAACGCTATCCCTTATTCCTAATTCCTCCCCCTCTACCACATCTGCTCCCAGGAGGACCAGTTCCACCAAAGAACACACCAGATGGCCTCCTTTTTCAAAGACTACAAATTTTCCCTCTCACATGGTTGATGATGCCCTCCAGTACATCTCATCCACTTCTCACAGCTCTGCCCTCGAACCACGCCTCTCCAACTGCAACAAGGACAGAACCCCCCTGGTCCTCACCTTCCATCCCATCAACCTCTGGATGCATCATAACATTCTCCGCCATTTCCGCCACCTACAAACATACCCTAACAATCAGAGATATATTTCCCTCCCCACTCCTATCTGCATTCTGTAAAGACCATTCCCTCTGTGACTCTCTTGTCAAGTCCACTGCCCCCACCATCCCATCCTGGCATCTTCCCCTGCCACCGCAAGAATTGCAAAACCTGTGCCCACACGTCCCTGCTCACCTCCACCCCAAGGCCCCAAAGGAGCCTTCCACATCCACCATAGATTTACCTGCACTTCTACACGTCATTTACTGTACCCATTGCTCCCGATGTGGTCTCCTCATGTGGGGAGACAGGACGCCTACTTGCAGAACGCTTCAGAGAACATCTCTAGCTCACACGCATGAAGCAACCGCAATGCCCTGTGAACACTTTAACTCCCCCTCCCTCTCCGCCAAGGACATGCAGATGCTGGGCCTCCTCCAGCGCTAAACACTAACCACCCAATGCCTGGAGGAAGAACGCCTCATCCTCCACCATGGGCCCCTCCAACCACACAGGATTAATGTGGATTTTACCAGTTTCCTCATTTCCCCTCCCTCCACCTTATCCCAGATCCAACATTCTAACTTGGCAGGACCCTCATTACCTGTCCTATCTGTCCATCTACCTTCCCATCTATCTGCTCCACCCTCCTCTCCAACCTATCGCCATGATCCCCACCTTCATCTACCTATTGCACTTTCAGCTACTTTTCCCCCAGCCTCACCACTCCTCCCATTTATCTTTCAACCCCCTTGGCTCACAAGCCTCATTCCTGATGAAGGGCTCATGCCTGAAACGTCGATCCTCCTGCTCCTCGGGTGCTACCTTACCTGAATAGCCTCAGCCCAATCTCTGTACTAGCACCCAAACTGAGCAGCAGTAAAGTGGAGAAAAGCTGAAGTTATTCCTGAAGAAGGGCTTATGCCCGAAATGTTAATTCTCCTGCTCCTTTGATGCTGCCTCACCTGCTGCGCTTTTCTAGCAACACATTTTTCAGCTCTGATCTCCAGCATCTGCAGTCCTCACTTTCTCTTAGTCGATTTTAAAAGCTGAAGTTGACCATGTAAAGAAAAGGAACACAACCAACACCTCGCTTCACCCCTGAGTGAAGACTTTTGACACAGTATTTCCTTCAGTGAGAAGTGAGAGAATGGAAGAATAAGGTGGAAGTTGGGAGGAAAGGTAGCAATGGAGACAGGGAAAAGGAAATATGATGAAGAGGCAAAATAAAGAGGGAGAAATGAGAGTGAAAGTCTGGAAGGATACAAGAAAATAGTAAGTGGACAATGAAAGGGGTAAGAGAGAAAGACAGGAGAAGGTAAGAGAGAGAAGGAGAGGCGAGAGGGAGTTGTAGAGGGGACATGAACAACTCCAAATTTCCTCAATGAAAGAATGGAAACCCCCCAGGATTGCTACAATTAATGACCATCATGTGATTGTGGTGGGAAGTGATGCTCTCTGTGGTGAACAGCCAACCAATACTCATTTGTATGCAGCCAACAATTTGTATGCATTTAACATCTTTAACATAATAAAATATTCCAAGTCATTTCACAGAGGCATAAAACACAACATCAGAAAAGACCACATCAGGAGACGTTTGAATGGATGAGCCAAAGCTTGTTCAAAGTGGAAGGTTATAAGGTGTTTCTTGAAAGAGGAAAGTATGGGAGAGGTGGAGAAGAGTAGGGAGAGAATTTCAGAGTTTAAGGCCCAAGCAGCTGAAGGCACAGCCACCAATGGTGCAATGATAAAAATGAGGGACTCTCAAAACATTGCAGAGGGATGCAGGGATGAAGGAGCTTGCAGAGATAGGAAAGGTCAAAGCCATAGAGGGATTTGAAAACAAGAATAAGAATTTTAAAAATCAAGGAACCAATGATGTTGGATGGTTGCAGGGGCATGGGCAGCCGAGTTTTAGACAACCTCATTTCCAGACGGTGAATTGGCGAAGTTGGTCAGGAGTGTATGGGAATAGCCAAACATAGAGCTCACAAAACACAGATGAGGGTTTCAGCAGCAGATGAGCTGAGGCAGGAGGACAGTCAGTTGATGTTAGTCAGGTGGTAGTAGATGGGTTTTATTGAGGGTGTGGATGTGTGGTTAAAACTCATTCTGGCAGCAGGTATTCACTGTAGAGAAAGACTGACATCTGATATCTTAGTCTTTTGAGAAATGGTTGCTGAGATTATTGATGTAATGTTTGCCAGCGAGAGGAATAGAATGAGGGGTGCGGATGTAGAGTTTATAACGAGGCTGAAGAATTTGGCCTCAGTCTTCCCAATATGTAATTCAAGGAAATGTCTGCTCATCCAATACTGGATATAGGATAAGAAACCTGAGCTGCAACTGTACAAAATGCTAGTGCGGCCGCAGTTGTAAAATATTGTGTACAGTTCTGGTTGCCCCATTACAGGAAGGATGTGGAAGTATTGGAAAAGGTGCAGAGGAGATTTACCAGGGTGTTGCCTGGTCTGGAGGGAAGGTCTTATGAGGAAAGGCTGAGAGACTTGGGTCTGTTCTCATTGGAAAGGAGGCTAAGAGAGGATTTGATAGAGACACACAAGATGATCAGGGGATAAGATAGGGTAGATAGTGAAAGTCTTTTTCCTAGGATGATGACATCTGTTTGTATGAGGTGGCATAGCTACAAATTGAGGGGTGATAGATTTAAGAGAGATGTCAGAGGCAGGTTCTTTACTCAGAGAGTGATAAGGGCGTGGAATGCCCTGCCTGCCAATGTCGTTAACTCAGCCACATTAGGGAGATTTAAACAATCCTTGGATAAGCACATGGATAATGATGGGATAGTATAGAGGGATGGGCTTAGATTAGTTAACAGGTCGGCGCAACATTGAGGGCTGAAGGGCCTGTTCTGTGCTGTATTGTTCTATGTTCTGTACTAGAATTGAGAGACAATGATGGGTTGCCAATGGTGGTGTTTATGCAGCCAGGAGAAGAACGTCTCATCAGTTAGAATTCTATCCCTGTGTACAGAGCTGTTTTTGTCAGGTGTGTTCAGAAGGGTTTCCTTCCTCAGTATGTAGGCAGACCGATGAGGAGAGAGGCCATTTTGGATTTGGTGCTTGGCAATGAGCCAGGACAGGTGTCAGATCTTGCAGTGGGAGAACACCTTGGTGACAGTGATCACAACTGCCTCACATTTACCATAGCCTTGGAGAGAGAAAGGAGCAGTTACCGAGTGAAGATATTTAATAGGGGAAAAGAAAATTATGACGTTATCAGACTGGAGTTGGGAAGTACAGACTGCAAGAAATTGTTCCACAGAAAGGGCACAGCAGACATGTGGAGACTATTTAAGGAGTAGTTGTTATGAGTGAAGCACGAATTTGTTCCTCTGAGACAGGTATGAAGGGGTAAGATTAAGGAATCTTGGATGACGAGAACAGAAGAGGGAAAAGGAAGAAAGCAGCTTACAGAAGGTGGAGGAAGCAAGGATCTAGCACAGCTTTAGAGGATTACAGGCTTGCTAGAAAGGAGCTCAGAAATGGACCTGAGGAGAGCCAGGAGAGGGGGCACGATAAAGGCTTGGTAGGAAGGATTAGGGAGAACCCAAAGTCATTTTATTCATACATGAGGGATAAGAGAATGATCACGGAGAAGGTAGGGTCGATCAGGGAATGCGGAGGGAACTTGTGCGTGGAGTCTAAACAGATAGGGAAAGCCCTAAATGAGTTTTTTGCTTCAGTTTTCACAAGTAAAAGGGACCTTGTTGTGAATGAAAACTTTGAGGAGCTGGGATAGTCTTGACCAGATCAAGATTGATGAAGTTGATATGCTGGAAATTTTGGAAAACATTAAGATTGATAAGTCCCTGGGGCCAGACCAGATTTAACCTAGGCTGTTCAGGAAGCGAAAAAGAAGGTTGCTAAGCCGCTGGCGAGGATATTTGCCTCCTCACTCCCCATGGGAGTTGTACCGGAGGATTGGAAGGAGGCGAATGTTGTTCCTCTTTTCAAGAAGGGTAATAGGGAAATCCCTGGCAATTACAGACCAGTCAGTCTTACTTCTTTGGTCAGCAAAATTTTGGAAAGAATTCTGAGGGATAGGGTTTATGACTATTTGGCAAAGCATAGTGTGATTAAAGGCAGTCAGCATGTCTTTGTGAGGGGCAGGTCATGCCTCACAAATCTTATTGAGTTCTTTGAGGAAGTGACAAGACAGGTCGTCGAAGGTCGAGCAATGGATGTGGTGTACATGGACTTCAGCAAGGCATTTATAGAACATAGACGAACATAGAACATAGAACATAGAACAATACAGCACAGAACAGGCCCTTCGGCCCACGATGTTGTGCCGAACATTTGTCCTAGCTTAAGCACCCATCCATGTACCTATCCAATTGCCACTTAAAGGTCACCAAAGATTCTGACTCTACCACTCCCACAGGCAGCGCATTCCATGCCCCCACCACTCTCTGGGTAAAGAACCCACCCCTGACATCTCCCCTATACTTCCACCCTTTACCTTAAATTTATGTCCCCTTGTAACACTCTGTTGTACCCAGGGAAAAAGTTTCTGATTGTCTACTCTATCTATTCCCCGATCATCTTATACACCTCTATCAAGTCACCCCTCATCCTTCGCTGTTCCAATGAAAAAAGGCCTAGCATTCTCAACCTATCCTCATACGACCTATTCTCCATTCCAGGCAACACCCTGGTAAATCTTCTCTGCACCCTCTCCAAAGCTTCCACATCTTTCCTAAAGTGAGGTGACTAGAACTGCACACAGTACTCCAAATGTGGCCGAACCAAAGTCCTGTACAGCTGTAACATCACTTCACGACTCTTGAATTCAATCCCTCTGCTAATGAACGCTAATACACCATAGGCCTTCTTACAAGCTCTATCCACCTGAGTGGCAACTTTCAAAGACCTATGAACATAGACCCCAAGATCCCTCTGCTCCTCCACCTCACTAAGAACCCTACCGTTAACCCTGTATTCCGCATTCTAATTTGTCCTTCCAAAATGGACAACCTCACACTTGGCAGGGTTGAACTCCATCTGCCACTCCTTAGCCCAGCTCTGCATCATATCTAAGTCCCTTTGCAGTCGACAACAGCCCTCCTCACTATCCACAACTCCACCAATCTTCGTATCATCTGCAAATTTACTGACCCACCCTTCGACTCCTTCTTCCAAGTCATTAATAAAAATTACAAACAGCAGAGGACCCAGAACTGATCCCTGCGGAACTCCACTTGTAACTGGACTCCAGGCTGAATATTTACCATCTACCATCACTCTCTGACTTCGACCGGTTAGCTAGTTTTCTATCCAATTGGCCAAATTTCCCTCTATCCCATGCCTCCTGACTTTCCGCATAAGCCTACCATGGGGAACCTTATCAAATGTCTTACTAAAATCCATGTATACTACATCCACTGCTCTACCCTCATCCACATGCTTGGTCACCTCCTCAAAGATTCCCCATGGTCGGCTCATTCATAAAGTCAGGAAGATTGGGATACAGGGAGATTTGGCTATCTGGATTCAGAATTGGTTGCCTGACAGAAGGCAGAGAGAGTTTGCAGATGAAAAGTATTTTGCCTCGAGGTCAGTGTTGATTGGGGTCCCACAGGGCTTTGTTCTTGGGCCTCTGCTTTTTGTAGTTTTATAAATTACTTGGATGAGGAGGTTGAGGGGTTGGTTAGTAAATTTGCAGATGACACAAAGGTTGGAGGTAACGTCGATAGTGTTGAGAGCTACAGCAGGCTACAACATGACATAGACAGGATGCAGAGCTGGGCTGAGAAATGGCAGATGGAGTTCAACCTGGATAAATGCGAAGTGATGCATTCTGGAAGGTCGAACTCGAATGCTGAATATAGGATTAAAGAAAAGATTCTTGTCAGTGTGGAGGAACAGAGGGATCTGGGTGTGCAAATACATAGATCCCTCAAAGTTGCCACCTAAGTGGATAGGGTTGTTAAGAAAGCATATGGTGTTTTGGCTTTCATTAACAGGGGTATCGAGTTTAAGAGGCGCGAGGTTTTGCTACAGCTCGACAAGTCCCTGGTGAGACCACACTTGGAATATTGTGTCCGGTTCTGGTCGCCCTACTATCGGAAAGATACAGAGACTTTGGAGAGGGTGCAAAGAAGGTTTACCAGGATGCTGCCTGGACTGGAGGGCTTGCCTTATGAAGAAAGGTTGAATAAGCTCAAATTTTTCTTTCTGGAGAGAAGGAGGAAGAGAGGAGACCTGATCGAGGTATACAAGATAATGACTGGAATAGATAGAGTCAATAGCCAGAGACTTTTCTTCCATGCAGGACTGACTGGTACGAGGGGTCATAGATATAAGATATTAGGAGAAAGGTATAGAGGAGATGTCAGAGATAGGTTCTTTATGCAGAGAGTTGTGAATGCATGGAATGTGTTGCCAGCTGTGGTGGTGGAAGCAGAGTCATAGAGGACATTTAAGCGACTGCTGGACATGCACATGGATAGCAGTGAGTTGAGGGGTGTGTAAGTAAGTTATATTTTACATTAGGATTAAACCTCGGCACAACATCGTGGGCCAAAGGGCCTGTTCTGTGCTGTACTTTTCTATGCTCCAACAGGAGAGGTAAATGAAACAAATCTTACTTAATTCAACAAACATAATCAAATAGGTACTTCACTTTGTTGTTGGATCACCATGAGCTCCACATGTTTTAAGATTCCACTTGAATCCACGTTGTGTAATTTGTAAGTCCCACTGTCTGTCATCATTACTTGTTGTAGTACAAAGGAAAGAGTATATGCATCTGTGATAATTCGGTCTTTATATTCAGATGTGACATAACCTTTGGGTATATCGGGCGGTCCATAAAATTCAACAATGTTTATTGGATTCAAGAGTCGAGAGAAGGTCCAAATCGTGAAAGAATATTTCTCAGGATTTTCTGGTCCAGGAATTTCAACATCGCTTCCTTCGTCCACATTTATTTCAACTGTAACTGAAATAAAGAGAAATTATATTATATACAATCAGCAAAACACAACAGCAGATAAAATGACCGTGCTCAGAGCCAGTGCAAAACATCAGCCAGACTGGACTGGTCTGAGGAGTTGCTGTTGGGACATCATTATGAAATCAGATACATACTTGCTCTGACAGAATGAGATATGGATTGACAACACATTCCCATTGCTGACAGAAGATCCCAGAATCAGACATAAGATGGATAAAAGATCTGTTTGAATGATACTGGAGCAATTGATCATGGAGCAAATTAGTCAGTGACGGAGCAAAATCCATTCTGTTGAAATACTTAATCCTTTTCAATATAAAAAACGAAACCTTTGTCTGACCTTCAAACATACAAATTAGGAGGGGTATATACATTTGACCCTTCAAGCCTGCTTCACTATTCATTACGATCGTAGTTGATTTGTTTGTGTTCTGAATTCTGCATTCCTTTCAACCGTGATTGATTGCCTGTCAAACAGGAATGTAAGCTGTTTACCTCCACCTTAAAATGTTTCAATGAGACAGCCTCCACTCCTTTCTCTGAGTCAAAGAATTCCAAACTGGCACAACCCAGAGAGAAAAACAACCTTTCTCAGAGAATGGCATGGGGTGGCATGATAGGTCAGTGGTTAGCACTGCAGCCTCACAGTGCCAGAGGGATCGATTCCAGCTTCGGGTGACTATTTGTGTGGATTTTGCACGTTCTCCCCGTGTCTGTGTGGGTTTCCTCTGGGTGCTTCAGTTTCCTCCCACAGTCCAAAGATGTGCAGGTCAGCTGGATTGGCCATGCTAAATTGCTCAGAGTGTTAGGTGCATTAGTCAGAGGGGAAATGGGTCTGGCTGGGTTACTCTTCAAAGGGTTGGTGTGGACTTGTTGGGCCTAAGGACCTGTTTTCACACTGTAGGGAATCTAATCTAGGACCAGCAGAAGAGGCTGTGCCAACAGACTCTTCCAACCTGGTCCAATGTCACTGCCCAGGCCAGTGCTATTTCATAGAACATAAAACATAGAAAAATACAGCGCAGTACAGGCCCTTTGGCCCTCGATGTTGCACCGATCCAAGCCCACCTAACCTACACTAGCCCACTATCCTCCATATGCCTATCCAATGCCTGTTTAAATGCCCATAAAGAGGGAGAGTCCACCACTGCTGCTGGCAGGGCATTCCATTAACTCACGACTCACTGAGTAAAGAATCTACCCCTAACATCTGTCCTATACCTACCACCCCTTAATTTAAAGCTATGCCCCCTCGTAATAGCTGACTCCATATGTGGAAAAAGGTTCTCATGGTCAACCCTATCTAAACCCCGAATCATCTTGTACACCTCTATCAAGTCACCCCTAAACCTTCTTTTCTCCAATGAAAACAGCCCCAAGTGCCTCAGCCTTTCCTCATACGATCTTCCTACCATACCAGGCAACATCCTGGTAAACCTCCTCTGCACCCGTTCCAGTGCCTCCACATCCTTCCTGTAGTATGGCGACCAAAACTGCACACAATACTCCAGATGCGGCCGCACCAGAGTCTTATACAACTGCAACATGACCTCAGGGCTCCGGAACTCAATTCCTCTACCAATAAAAGCCAGTACGCCATATGCCTTCTTCACCGCACTATTTACCTGGGTGACAACTTTCAGAGATCTGTGTACACAGACACCAAGATCCCTCTGCTCATCCACACTACCAAGTATCCGACCATTAGCCCAGTACCCCATCTTTTTGTTACTCTTACCAAAGTGAATCACCTCACACTTACCGACATTGAACTCCATTTGCCACCTTTCTGCCCAGCTCTGCAACTTATCTATATCCCGCTGTAACCTGACACATCCTTCCTCACTGTCAACAACTCCTCCGACTTTCGTATCATCCGCAAACTTGCTCACCCAACCTTCTAGCCCCTCCTCCAGGTCATTTATAAAAATGACAAACAGCAATGGTCCCAAAACAGATCCTTGCGGAACACCGCTAGTAACTGCACTCCAAGATGAACCTTTACCATCAACTACTACTCTCTGTCTTCTTCCAGCCAGCCAATTCCTAATCCAAACCTCCAACTCACCCTCAATGCCATACCTCTGTATTTTTTGCAGTAGCCTACTTTGGGGAACCTTATCAAATGCCTTACTAAAATCCATAAACACCACATCTACCGCTTTCCCCTCGTCGACCTCCTTAGTCACCTTCTCAAAGAATTCAATAAGGTTTGTGAGGCACGACCTGCCCTTCACAAAACCATGCTGACTATCCTTGATCACATTATTCCTATCCAGATGTTCATAAATCCTATCCCTTACAATTCTCTCTAAGACTTTGCCCACAACAGAAGTGAGACTCACCGGCCTAGGGTTATCCCTACTCCCCTTCTTGAACAAGGGAACCACATTTGCTATCCTCCAGTCTTCTGGCACTATTCCTGTAGACAACGAGGATATAAAAATCAAGGCCAATGGCTCTGCAATCTCCTCCCTTGCTTCCCAGAGAATCCTAGGATAAATGCTAGGCCCAGGGGATTTACCTATTTTCACCCTTTCCAGAATTTCCAACACCTCTTCCCTACGTACCTCAAAGCCGTCCATTCTAATTAATTGTGACTCAATATTCACATCGGCAACAATGTCCTGTTCCTGAGTGAATACTGACGAAAAGTATTCATTCAGTGACTCCCCAATCTCTTCAGCCTCCACACGCAACTTCCCACTACTATCCTTGACTGGACCTATTCCTACCCTAGTCATTCTTTTATTCCTGACATACCTATAGAAAGCCTTAGGGTTTTCCCTAATCCTACCAACTAAGGACTTTTCATGTCCCCTCCTTGCTGCTCTTAGTTCTCTCTTCAGATCCTTCCTGGCTACCTTATAACTTTCAATCGCCCCAATTGAACCTTCACATCTCATCTTTACATAGGCCGCCCTCTTCCATTTAACAAGGGATTCCAATTCCTTATTAAACCACGGCTCACTCACACGACCCTTTCCTCCCTGCCTGACAGGTACATACTTATCAATGACACTCAATAGTTGCTCCTTGAACAAGATCCACATATCAATTGTGCCCATGCCTTGAAGCCTACTTTTCCAAGCCACGCATCCTAAGTCGTACCTCACCGCATCATAATTTCCCTGCCCCCAGCTATAACTCTTGCCCTGCAGTGCACACTTATCCCTCTCCATCACTAGAGTAAAAGTCACCGAATTGTGGTCACTGTCCCCAAAGTGCTCACCTACCTCCAATTCTAACACCTAGCCTGGTTCATTACCCAGAACCAAATCCAGTATGGCCTCACCTCTTGTTGGCCTGTCTACATATTGTGTCAGGAAACCCTCCTGCACATATTGGACAAACACCGACCCATCTAACGAACTTGAGCTATAGCTTTCCCAGTCAATATCTGGAAAGTTAAAGTTCCCCATAACAACCACCCTATTACTTTCACTCTTCTCCTGAATCATCCTCGCAATCCTTTCTTCTATGTCTCTAGGACTATTAGGAGGCCTGTAGAAAACTCCTAACAGGGTGACCTCACCTTTCCTATTCCTAACCTCAGCCCAAACTACCTCAGATGTCGAGTCTTCATCCATCGTTCTTTCCACCGCAGTAATACTATCTTTGACAAGCAATGCCACACCTCTCCCTCTTTTATCCCCACCTCTGACCCTACTAAAACATTTAAACCCTGGAACCTGCAACAGCCAATCCTGTCCCTGTTCTACCCATGTCTCCGTAATAGCCACAACATCGAAATCCCAGGTACCAACCCACGCTGCAAGTTCACCTACCTTATTTCATATATTTCCACAGTAGAATAGTCAGCAGTGCCATAAAAAGGTCAATAGCCTTCTCCACTCCATCTGGTTAGGTGTCACACTCTTCTGTCTGTTATCTCACACTCACTCTAAGTCTGGTAATGGACTCACTTCCCACTCATGCTCAGCCACTCCCACAACTGCATTGAAAACCTTCCCTCATGCTCTCACCCATCCTAATTGCTCTACCCTTAAGCATGCATGCCCTCTGTACTGCCTCCTTACATCCTCAGAACATCTTATCGCCTTTCCCCCACATGCACCAACATTATTAATTAATACCACCACTGTCACCTTATTCAGCGCTCCCCATTTCTGAGGATAAATGTACCTAGGCCACAGAGGAAACATTAGCAAGGTTGCTTCCGACATCCATCCAGTCTAGATACTGACATTTCATAGAGTCATACAGTACAGAAACAAAGGTCCTGTAAGTCAACAAACACCAAACTACACTAATCCCAATTATTTGCATTTGGTCCTTAGCCATTTTATGTGCTCGTCCAGATACTTTAAATGCTGTGGAAGCATCTTCCTCCATCACCCTCTCAGGCAGGATGTTCCATATTTCTACTACAGTCTGGATAAAGGAGGCTTTTCCTCAGATTCCCTCCAAACCACTTACACCTCACCCTAAATATCTGCCATGGGGAAAAGATTCTCACAATCTACTTTGTCTATGTCTATCATAATTTTGTTTACCTCAGTCAGCTACCCCCTCAGGCCTCCTCTGGTCTAAGAAAAACAAACTTAGTCTATCTAGTCTCTCTTCATAACTGAGACTTTTTATCTCAGGTAAAATCCTGGTAAAGCTCTTCTGCACTCTCCCCAATGTAATCATGTCCTTCTGATAGTGTGGCACAAGTAAACATTGCTTATCCCCAGCTTTGTGAAGGATAACCTCCCCTCTACTAGCTTTGCATATCAATTCTTTGAGGGATTGGGCATTTATCTAAGTGCGAAAAATAGTGTACTTAAAATCCCCATAAAGACTCGTCGGGTGTTAAAATTAGTACAAGTGCTGCCCACTCAACAAATTGGACTGATATAATGATTCCTTCATTTTCCAGCCTTCTGATTTCTGCCTCTACTTTTTCCCATAAGGCAAATGGCATTTGGCCCTTGCAAAATTGTGGAATGGTCAACATGCAAGGTGGCCTTGGCACCAGCAAGATGAGAGGGGTAACTTCTTCACGCTGACAGCAGTGCATACATAGAATAGGCTGCCAGAGAAAGTAATTGAGGCAGGTACAATAGCAACATTTAAAAAAACATTTGGCACGGTGGCACAGTGGTTAGCACTGCTGCCAGAGACCCGGGTTCAATTCCCACCTCAGGCAACTGTCTGTGTGGAGTTTGCACATTCTCCCCGTGTCTGCGTGGGTTTCCTCTGGGTGCTCCGGTTTCCTCCCACAGTCCAAAAATGTGCAGCTTAGGTGAACTGGCCATGCTAAACTGCCCGTAGTGTTCAGTGAAGGGGTAAATGTAGGGGAATGGGTCTGGGTGGGTTGCTCTTCAGAGGGTTGGTGTGGACTTGTTTGGTCGAAGGGCCTGTTTGCACACTGTAAGCAAGCTAATTTAATTTGGATAGGTACATGGATGGGAAGGATTAGATTAGATTAGATTACTTACAGTGTGGAAACAGGCCCTTCAGCCCAACAAGTCCACACCGACCTTCCGAAGAGCAACCCATCCAGACCCATTCCCCTACATTTACCCTTTCACCTAACACTATGGGCAATTTAGCATGGCCAATTCACCTAATCTGCACATTTTTGGACTGTGGGAGGAAACCGGAGCACCCGGAGGAAACCCATGCAGACACGGGGAGAATGTGCAAACTCCACACAGACAGTTGCCTGAGGCGGGAATTTAATCCGGGTCTCTGGCGCTGTGAGGCAGCAGTGCTAACCACTGTGCCACATGGATCAAAAGCAGGCAACTGGAATTAGCTGAGTGGACACCATGGTCAACATGGACCAGTTTGAGCAAAAGGGCCTGTTTCCATGCTGTATTACTCTATGACTCTGATAGTCCTTGAAGACTTCTGGGTATTTAATTAGGACTTGACTCGGAAGGTCATTTTCTGATTGAAAAATTTTGACCCAATCTAGGTTAATCTCTCACAACTAATTTCGCCCCATCAAACTTGGGGCCAAGCTTTTTAGCAGCATCACTGGTTTTTAGATTAGATTAGATTAGATTTAGATTACTTTACAGTGTGGAAACAGGCCCTTCGGCCCAACTAGTCCACACCGACCCGCCGAAGCGCAACCCACCCTGATCCATTCCCCTACATTTACCCCTGCACCTAACACTACGGGCAATTTAGCATGGCCAATTCACCTGACCTGCACATTTTTGGACTGAGGGAGGAAACCGGAGCACCCGGAGGAAACCCACGCAGACACGGGGAGAATGTGCAAACTCCAGTCAGTCGCCTGAGGCGGGAACTGAACCCAGGTCTCTGGCGCTGTGAGGCAGCAGTGCTAACCACTGCTTTTTGAACCAACTGCTTTTCATTAAAAAACGGAATTGAGTTGTACCCTTAATCTGTAAAGGTTCCCTAGTATAGATTCTCAGTCTAGCTCAGGTCTTGCATAAAATTAGGGATAGAGTCCATAATGCATTTTATTAAAAACTGGTTCTGTGAGCATTGATATGACCACATTAGTATTGACCTCTGTTAGAAACAAATGTTTATCTTGATTGGTTCTGAATTTGCTGTTGCTAAGCAATTTAGATATTCCAAACCAAATGTAGGTGGACATTCCAAGGTTTAAACTGTCCTGGATACCAGCCTATGAGTTATCTTATTCAATTTAATTCTAGTACGACTTTTTTGCTGTCTTGAATTCCCATAACGGTAATAACTACAATGGCTTGCCAGCCAGGATTCTGGCTTTGTTTTGGGGTTTTACTATGGGATGACCAAAAGTCCCTCTGACCCTGATTGAGGCGATGCAATTGCTTGCACTCAAGTGGTGTTCCCCAAACTGTTAGACTGGTGACGGTGTCCACTTCCATTGGAATACCCTGCAACGCATATGCTCCACGTGCCACATTTTCCAATGATAAAGCCAGCTGCAGCACCTGTTTGAAATCCAGTTCAGCTTCAGCTAGCAGGTGTTTTTGTATAGTTACATGATTAATCCCCACATGCCAGACAGTGTCTAAGCATTTCATTCAGGGTTAAACCAAAGTCACAAGCTTCTACCAGTCATCTTAACCTAGTCAAAAATCCTGACACAGACTTCCCTGGCTTTTGAATTGACTAGTAAAAGCACGAGCATCTCAGAAACAGAGGATGATTGGATTCATAATATTCCTTAATTCTGTCAGTCAATTCTTGAAAGGTTTTCCTATCTGGTGTCTCAGGGAAGGTTAGGCTTCTAATGACAGAAAAAGTTGCAGGTCCACAGGCTGTCAGGAGAATTACTTATTGTTTCTCATTTGCCACAATGTCGTTTGCCCAGAAAATAACACATTCATTGTGCATACTGGGTCCAGATCTTTACAGCAGGATTGAACCAGTCCTTGACTATAGTATTTGCCTCATTCAGTGTCAGGTACCAGAGTGTCAGTTTCTTTGACATTCATCCTTTTTAATATGTCAGCCTCGGCTCCCTGACTGAACCAAATTAACAACCCCAATCAACGAACTCATATTCTATGAGGTTCAGCTGGCTAACCTCATTACAATCACTACAAACTACTAAGCCACTTTTGGATCCAGCTGCCAGATTAGCCTGGATCCCATGTGGTTTTATATTCTTTATTAGTCTCCCATATGGGACTTCATCAAAGTCTTTGCTGAAATCCATATAAGTTACTTCAATTGCACTATCCTCATCTGCACATCTGAGGACTTTCTCAAAGATTTCTGTCAAATGTGTTTGGCATGACCTCCCTCTGACAAAGCCAGGCTGACTATGTCTGATCTCTTGCCTCTCTATATGGAGATTAATATTCCCTTCATAATTTTTTCCAATAGTTTCCCACCTACTGATGCAAGACTCACTGGTCTGTCATTTCCTGGTTTATCTCTACCACCCTTCTTGAAAAGTGGAGTCACATTAGCTGTTATCCAATCCTTTGGCACCTCTGCTATGGCCAGGAAAAAAACAAATTTGGGCAGAGTCCTGTAATTTTTTCCTTCACATCTCAGAGTAGCTTGAAATACAACTTACCTGGACCTTGGGAATTTGTCCACTTTTAAGCCTGTCAAAACTCCCAATACCTCCTCACTCCCTATCCCTGTGTCAATCTGCTCAAGATATCATAGTCCCTCCTCCTGAATTCTGTAACTAATCTTCCTTCTCCAAAATGAACACAGTTGTGAAGCTTTCAGTTAATACCCTACCAATGTCCTCTGGCTCCTTGTGCAGGTTGTCCCCTTCATCCTTAATGGGGTCTACTCTTTGCCTGGCCATCCTCTTCCCCTTAAAATAGTTATAAAGTATTTTGGGATTCTTCCTAATTTTATCCATCAGTATTTTTGCTTCATGTTCCCTCTTTGTTTACCTAATTGCTGTCTCAACTCTCCTCTCTCCCATCCATACTGCGCCCTTCCCCATCCCCACCCCCACCTCCCACTGCACTTTCTATACTCCACTACGGCCTCTATTGTTTTGCTCCCTTTCTACCTGCTAAAAGCCTCTCTTTTTGAGTCCTGAATATTTGTAGACATTTAGGGTTATTTGGGCTTGTTGCTTCTACATATCACCCGAGAGGGAACATGCTGGCCCTGTACTTCTCCCCATTTCCTTTTTAAAACCCCTCACTGTCCTAATGTAGATTTTCCTACAAGTTGCTGCAGACCAATCGCACTTATAAAGGTCCTACATTCCCCAAAAATGGTCCTAGTGTTTCAGGAATCTAAAATCTTCCTTCTTCAGCCATACATTTACCTGTCCTATTCCTATGCCATTTTCCAAGAATCATTTCATGGTCATCATTAGATTTTTAATCTAGATTTTATATTCAATCGAAATTCCACCATCTATCTCTTGATTACTAGTTTACTTACAATACCACTAGGCTATCATCTTACATATCAATCATTGTCGATTATCATAAAAAACCATTTGCTTCACTATTGTTCTTTAGGGGAGGAAATCTGCCATCCTTCCTGTCTGCCTACATGTGACTCCAGACTCAGCAATGTGGATGGGCTCTGTTGTCCTCTGAAATGGCCCAGCAAACCACTCACTTCTAGGATAATCAAGGATAGCTGCCCTAGTCAGCAACACTCACATTTCATGTAAGAAGATAGTAACAATTTAATATCAGACTTAATATTGCTCGATATTAGGTCAATAATTTGCTGAACGCCTAGGTCAGACTCACTGGACTATCCCTCACACCCTGTTGGACCAATGGGACAACATTTGCAAATCTCCAATCCTCTGGTACCTTATCAAGTTAGGATTGGAAAATTATTCTCAAAGGAAGCCAGATTAAATTGATCCAGTTCTAGTCATTTTTCTAGTCCTTCCAGTATTTTCCTTCTAATTTAATATTTCACATTGCTCCTCTTGAATGAAAATCTCTGCATCAACCTTCTCATTTGCATAAGGAGAAGAAGTATTCATTTCAAAATTGCTTACATCTTCTGTCATCACACATAAGTTATCACGGATATCTTTGATAGGCCCTCATCTCCTCAGATGCAAGGAAATTTGGTGCTATCCCCGAAGTACTGATTTTTTTTTCAGTGTGATGCGTAGTCAGATGGGAGATGGAATCAGACATGATTTATGCCATTGGGTTTGGGTAGATAGTTAATGAGGTCAGTTTGGTAAGAGATAATGGGCAAACTCAGTAGGTCTCATGGATAAAATTCCACAGAAAAACTCAATGCAACTTGTACTTGGCCAAAGAGTGTAAGATCCAGCACTTTGGTTTACCTCAATCTTACTGGCCTATAATCATATGGGCCTTACTGGCCTATAATGTGGGCGGCACGGTGGCACAGTGGTTAGCACTGCTGCCTCACAGCGCCAGAGACCCGGGTTCAATTCCCACCTGAGGCGACTGACTGTGTGGAGTTTGCACATTCTCCCCGTGTCTGCGTGGGTTTCCTCCGGGTGCTCTGGTTTCCTCCCACAGTCCAAAGATGTGCAGGTTAGGTGAACTGGCCATGCTAAATTGCCCGTAGTGTTAGGTAAGGGGTAGATGTAGGGGTCTGGGTGTGTTGTGCTTCGGTGGGGCGGTGTGGACTTGTTGGGCCGAAGGGCCTGTTTCCACACTGTAAGTAATCTAATCTAATCATATGTCTTTGCTTTTGCAATTTTCTATTTCACTTCAAGCCTGTATGGTCTTCCTCCTGAATGTCCCTCATTGATTTGCCACTGGCTTTCCTTCAAGCACTTCAAGTCATAGAGGTCACAGCACAGAAGAAGACTCTTTGGCCTATCACTTGCATGCCAGTTCAGCATCTGTTCAATATCTCTTCAATTGCATGTACTATTACTTAATAACTGATCCCTCCATCAAGACTGACTGTTTATTCATATCTCCGACTTCATGCCTAACCTCGCCCCCACGCTCATCTCCGTCACCACGTCTAACCCCGCCCCTTCGCCTATCGCCATCACCATGCCCGACCCCGCCCCCACGCCGATCTCCGTCCCCGCCCCCAGACCTAACCCCGCCCCCACACTCAGCTCCAGCCCCACACTAGGTCCTAGGTCCTAGCTCCCAGCCCTGCCGTGTTTTCACCATCCCTCCAGACCAACCCCTCTCTGAGGATGAAAGATCAGTCCTCAGCAGAGGCCTCACCTTCATTCCCCTACGCTCCCGGATTGATGAATTCAACACGCGGCGTGACATCGAACAATTCTTCCGCCGCCTTCGCCTCCACGCCTACTTCTTTAACCAAGACTCCCGCCCACCCTCTGACGACCCCTTCTCCCGCCTCCAACACACCCCATCCACCTGGACACCCCGTGCTGGCCTCCTACCTGCCCTCGACCTCTGCATAGCCAACTGCCGCCGCGATATTAACCGCCACCTGAACTCCCCCACCCCTCTCATCCACTCCAACCTCTCACCCTCGGAACGCGCAGCCCTCCACTCACTCCGTTGCAACCCCAACCTCACCATCAAACCAGCAGACAAGGGAGGCGCGGTAGTAGTTTGGCGCACCGACCTATACACCGCTGAGGCCAAACGCCAGCTCGCAGATACCTCCTCCTACTGCCCCCTTGACCATGACCCCACCCCCCACCACCAAACCATCATCTCCCAGACCGTCCATAATCTCATCACCTCGGGGGATCTCCCATCCACCGCCTCCAACCTCATAGTCCCACAACCCCGCACCTCCCGCTTCTACCTCCTGCCCAAAATCCACAAACCTGACTGCCCCGGCCGACCCATTGTCTCCGCCTGCTCCTGCCCCACCGAACTCATCTCCGCATACCTTGACACCGTCCTGTCCCCCTTAGTCCAAGAACTCCCCACCTACGTTCGTGACACCACCCATGCCCTCCACCTGCTCCATGATTTTCGCTTCCCCAGTCCCCAACGCCTTATTTTCACCATGGACATCCAGTCCCTGTACACCTCCATCCCCCATCACGAAGGACTCAAAGCCCTCCGCTTCTTTCTTTCCCGCCGTACCGACCAGTACCCTTCCACAGACACCCTCCTTCGACTGACTGAACTGGTCCTCACCCTGAACAACTTCTCTTTCCAATCCTCCCACTTCCTCCAAACGAAAGGAGTAGCCATGGGCACCCGCATGGGCCCCAGCTATGCCTGCCTCTTCGTAGGATATGTGGAACAATCCATCTTCCGCAACTACACTGGCCCCACCCCCCACCTTTTCCTCCGCTACATCGATGACTGTATCGGCACCGCCTCGTGCTCCCACGAGGAGGTTGAACAGTTCATCCACTTCACCAACACCTTCCACCCCGACCTCAAATTCACCTGGACAGTCTCAGATTCCTCCCTCCCCTTCCTCGACCTTTCTATTTCTATCTCAGGCGACCAAATCAACACGGACATCTACTACAAACCAACCGACTCCCACAGCTACCTGGACTACACCTCCTCCCATCCTGCCCCCTGTAAAAACGCCATCCCATTCTCCCAATTCCTTCGACTCCGCCGCATCTGCTCCCAGGAGGACCAGTTCCAAAAACGCACATCCCAGATGGCCTCCTTCTTCAAGGACCGCAATTTCCCCCCCAACGTGGTCGACGATGCCCTCCACCGCATCTCTTCCACTTCCCGATCCGCCGCCCTTGAACCCCGCCCCTCCAACCGCCACCAGGACAGAACCCCACTGGTCCTCACCTACCACCCCACTAACCTCCATGTACAGCGCATCATCCGCCGCCATTTCCGCCACCTCCAAACGGACCCCACCACCAAGGATATATTTCCCTCCCCTCCCCTATCAGCATTCCGTAAAGACCACTCCCTCCGTGACTCCCTCGTCAGATCCACACCTCCCACCAACCCAACCTCCACTCCCGGCACCTTCCCCTGCAACCGTAGGAGGTGCAAGACTTGCGCCCACACCTCCCCCCTCACCTCCCTCCAAGGCCCCAAAGGGAACTTCCATATCCGCCACAGATTCACCTGTACCTCCACACATATCATCTATTGCATCCTTTGCACCCGATGTGCCCTCCTCTATATTGGGGAGACGGGCCGCCTACTTGCGGAGCGTTTCAGGGAACACCTCTGGGACACCCGGACCAACCAACCCAACCACCCTGTAGCTCAACATTTCAATTCCCCCTCCCACTCCACCAAGGATATGCAGGTCTTTGGACTCCTCCATCGTCAGACCACAGCGAAACGACGGTTGGAGGAACATCGCCTCATCTTCCGGCTAGGAACCCTCCAACCACAAGGGATGAACTCGGATTTCACCAGTTTCCTCATTTCCTCTCCCCCCAGCCTGTCTCAGTCAAATCCATCAAATTCAGCACCGCCTTCCTAACCTGCAATCTTCTTCCCGACCTCTCCGCCCCCACCCCAGTCTGACCTATCACCCTCACCTTGACCTCTTTCCACCTATCACATTTCCGACGACCCTCCCCCAAGTCCCTCCTCCCTATCTTTTATCTTAGCCTGCTGGACCAACTTTCCTCATTCCTGAAGAAGGGCTAATGCCCGAAACGTCGATTCTCCTGTTCCCTAGATGCTGCCTGACCTGCTGCGCTTTTCCAGCAACACATTTCCATCTCTGATCTCCAGCATCTGCAGACCTCACTTTCTCCTGTTTATTCATATCTACCCTATCCAAGGCCCTCATAATTTTATATATCTCAATTATGTTCCCTCTCAATCGCCTCTGCTCTAAGGAAAATAACACCAGTCTATATGATCTCTCTTCATAACTGAATCTCTCCTGCCCTTGGTGAATCTCCTCTGCACCCTTTGCAGTGCAATCATATTCCTCTTATAATGCAGAAGACAGAGCTGCACACAATACTCGAGTTAGTACATAATGAATATCTTATATAGTTCTAGTTTAATCTCCCTGCTCTTAAACTCTATGCTAAACTAGTGAAAGCAACAGTTCCATATACCTTCTTAATCACTTTATCCATCTGAATTGCTACCTTAAGGGAAAGGTAGACACACAAAGGTCCTTCTGATCATTAGTGCTCCCCTTTATTCCTTACTTATCCTGCCCAAATAAATAACCTCACGCTTATTCAAATTTAATTCTATTTGCCACTGACTAGCCCATCTGACCAGCTTGCTTATATCCTTTTATATTCTAAGGTTATCCTCCTTAGTATTTACCAATCCATCAAAATCCATTTGTATCATTTGTGAACGTACTGATCAATCCTCATACGTTCAGATGGAAATCATTTATATAAACCACAAACAGCAATGACCCTAACACTGACCCTGCGGGACACCACTGCTCACCAACTTCTGGTCAGAAGAACTCTCCTCAACTATCACCCTCTGCTTTCCTGGCACTCAGCCAACTGTGGTTTCAATTTGCCAAATTTCCTTGGATCCCATGGCCTCTTACTTTCACTACCAGTCTCCCATATGGGACCTCATCAAAAGTCTTGCTGAAGTTCAAAGGCATTGCCCTCATTTACAAACTGGTCACCTCTTTGAAAAAATCAATTTAAATTGGTTAGACATGACTTTTGTTTGACACAACCATGCTGAGTGTTATTCATTAATCCCTACCTGGAGTATGAACAGCTAGGAGGTAAATTAAAAATCACTAAATTTTTAAAAGTTAATAATCTCTGGATTACTACCTGAGCCACCAGCTAATTGGCACAAGGTCAATAAGATTAAGCAGGTAAATGAGTGGCTCAGAGATTGGTGTGGGAGAAATAGGTTCGAATTCATGGGACATTGGCACCAGTACTGGGGAAGAAGGAACCGGTTCCGATGGGATGGTCATCACCTGAACCATGCTGGGACCCGAGTCATAGAACATTACAGCGCAGTACAGGCCCTTCGGCCCTCGATGTTGCGCCCCCTGTCATACTAATCTGAAGCCCATCCCACCTACACTATACCATGTACGTCCATTTGCCTGTCCAATGCCAACTTAAATCCACTTAAACATGACGAATCTACTACCGATGCAGGCAATGCATTCCATACCCTTACTACTCTCTGAGTAAAGAAACTACCTCTGACATCTGTCTTATACCTATCCCCCCTCACAAAGTTGTGTCCCCTCGTGTTTGCTGTCCCCATACTTGGAAAAAGGCTCTCCCTGTCCACCCTATCTAACCCTGTGATTATCGTATAAGTCTCTATTAAGTCACCTCTCAAGCTTCTTCTCTCTAACGAGAACAGCCTCAAGGCCCTCAGCTTTTCCTCATAAGACACTCCTTCCACATCAGGCAACTTCCTAGTAAAACTCCTCTGCACCCTTTCCAAAGCTTCCACATCCTTCTTATAATGCGGTGACCAGAACTGTACACAATACTCCAAGTGTGGCCGTACCAGAGCTTTGTACAGCTGCAGCATAACCTCCTGGTTCCGGAACTCAGTCCCTCTATTAATAAAGGCCAAAACACTGAATGCCTTCTTAACAACCCTGTCAATCTGGGTGGCATCTTTCAGGGATCTGTGTAGATGGACACCGAGATCTCTCTGTTCAGCTGCACTCCCAAGAATCTTACCATTAGCCAAGTACTTTGCATTCTGGGTACTCCAACCAAAGTGTATCACCTCACACTTGTCTGCATTAAACTCCATTTGCCACTCTCAGCCCAGCTCTGCATCCTACTACATCCTTTGTCACTATCCACAACTCCACCGACCTTAGTGTCGTCCGCAAATTTACTAACCCATCCTTCTAAGCCCTCATCCAGGTCATTTATAAAAATGACGAACAGCAGTGGACCCAACACCGACCCTTGCGGTACGCCGCTAGTAACTGGCCACCAAGATGAACATGTTCCATCAACTACAAGCCTCTGTTTTCTTTCAGCAAGCCAATTACTGATCCAAACTGCCAAATCTCCCACAATCCCATTCCTCCGCATTTTGTACAATAGCCTACTGTGGGGAACCTTATCGAATGCCTTGCTGAAATCCATATACACCACATCAATTGGTTTACTCTCATCTACCTGTTTGGTCACTTTGTCAAAAAAGTCAATAAGATTCGTTAGACACGACCTACCCCTCACAAAACCATGCTGACTGTCCCTGATCAGATTATTCTTTTCTAAATGGTTATAAATCCTATCTCTTATAACCTTTTCCAACACTTTACCAACAACTGAAGTGAGACTCACTGGTCTGTAATTACCAGGGTTGTCTCTACTACCCTTTTTGAACAAGGGAACCACACTTTCTATCCTCCAGTCCTCAGGCACTATTCCTGTAGACAATGATGATTTGAAGATCAATGCCAAAGGCTCGGCAATCTCTTCACTTGCTTCCCAGAGGATCCTAGGATAGATCCCATCCGGCCCAGGGGACTTGCCTATTTCTAATACGTCTTCCTTGTGAACCTCAATCGCTTCTAGTCTAGATGCAAGTATAGAGTCCTAGCAAATTGCATAACTAGGGTTGTAGACAGGGCTTTAAACTGAATGGGGGATGGCGGGGGGGAAGGGAGGTTGGTTTCAGTTAGAGTGCAAGTTAGAAAACCAGATTTAAAGCAGGAGGTAAGAGCGCAGAATACAGAAGAGGTTATTAAAATCTCCAGCACAGAAAAAAAACAGGACAGAGTATCTGGAAGGGTTGGCAATCGAACTTGACGCACACTAGATAAATGAATCACAATAAGAAGAGGGACGGTTACTACAGGACTGAAAGTGTTATACCTGAATGCACACAGTATAAGGAATAAGGCAAATGAGCTTGTGGTGCACATCAAATTTGGCAGGTATGATGTGGTGAGCATCATATAGATGTGGCTGCAAGGGAATCAGCATTGGGAGCTGAATATTCAAGAATATACATCCTGTCGAAAAGACAGGCAGTGGGCAGCGGGAATGGAGTTTTCCTATTAGTAAGAAGTGAAATTAAATCAAAGAAACAAAGTAGGGTCAGATGGTGTAGGATCTTTCTGGGTAGAATTGAGGAACCGCAAAGGTAAAGAAACCCTGGTTGGAGTCATGTACAGACCTCCAAGCAATAGTCAGGAGCTGGGGTACAGCTTGACAAGATGTGTAGGAAAGGCAAAGTTACAGCGATCATGGGGGTATTTCATGCAGATGGACTAGGAAAATCAGGATGATAGTGGTTTGCAAGAATAGGAATTTGTGGAATGGTTTACAAGATGGCTTGTAAACCTTGTCGAACGCCTTACTAAAGTCCACATAGATCACATCTACTGCTCTGCCCTCATCAATCTTCTTTGTTACTTCTTCAAAAAATTCAATCAAGTTTGTGAGACATGATTTCCCATGCACAAAGCCATGTTGACTATCCCTAATCAGTCCTTGCCTTTCCAAATACATGTACATCCTGTCCCTCAGGATTCCCTCCAGCAACTTGCCCATCACTGAGGTCAGGCTCACCAGTCTATAGTTCTCTGGCTTGTCTTTACCACCCTTCTTAAACAGTGGCACCACGTTTGCCAACCTCCAGTCTTCCAGCAGCTCACCTGTGACTCTCGATGATACAAATATCTCAGCAAGAGGCCCAGCAATCACTTCTCTAGCTTCCCACAGAGTTCTCGGGTACACCTGATCAGGTCCTTGGGATTTATCCACCTTTACCCATTTCAAGACATCCAGCACTTCCTCCTCTGTAATATGGACATTTTGCAAGATGTCACCATCTATTTCCTTACAGTCTATATCTTCCATATCCTTTTCCACAGTAAATACTGATGCAAAATATTCATTTAGTATCGCCCTGGTTTTCTGTGGCGCCACACAAAGGCCGCCTTGCTGATCTTTGAGAAGTCCTATTCTCTGAGCAGAAAGTGAGGACTGCAGATGCTGGAGATCAGAGCTGAAAACGTGTTGCTGGAAAAGCGCAGCAGGTCAGGCAGCATCCAAGGAGCAGGAGGATCGACATTTCGGGCATGAGCCCTACATCAGGAATGAGGAAAGTGTGTCCAGCAGGCTAAGATAAAAGGAGGGACTTGGGGGAGGGGCGTTGGAAATGCAATAGGTGGAAGGAGGTCAAGGTAAGGGTGATAGGCCGGAGTGGGGGTGGGAGCGGAGAGGTCAGGAAGAACATTGCAGGTTAGGAAGGCGGTGCTGAGTTCGAGGTTTGGGACTGAGATAAGGTGGGGGCAAGGGAAATGAGGAAAGTGGAGAAATCTGAGTTCAACCCTTGTGGTTGAAGGGTTCCTAGACGGAAGATGAGGCCCTCTTCATCTAGCCGTCGTGTTGCGATGGTCTGGCGATGGAGGAGTCCAAGGACCTGCATGTCCTTGGTGGAGTGGGAGGGGGAGTTGAAGTGTTGAGCCATGGGATGGTTGGGTTGGTTGGTCCGGGTGTCCCAGAGGTGTTTTCTGAAACGTTCTGCAAGTAGGCGGTCTGTCTCCCTAATATAGAGGAGGCCACATCGGGTGCAGCGGATGCAGTAAATGATGTGGGTGGAGGTGTAGGTGAATTTGTGGCGGATATAGAAGGATCCCTTGGGGTCTTGGAGGGAAGTAAGGGGGGAGGTGTGGGCGCAAGTTTTGCATTTCTTGCGGTTGCAGGGGAAGGTGCCGGGAGTGGAGGTTGGGTTGGTTGGGGGTGTGGACCTGACGAGGGAGTCACGGAGGGAGTGGTCTTTTCGGAACGCTGAAAGGGGAGGGGAGGGAAATATTTCGCTGGTGGCGGGGTCCGTTTGGAGGTGGCGGAAATGACGACGGATGATACGATGTATATGGAGGTTGGTGGGGTGGTAGGTGAGGATGAGTGGGGTTCTATCCTGGTGGTAATTGGAGGGGCGGGGCTCAAGGGCAGAGGAGCGGGAAGTGGAGGAGATGCGGTCGAGGGCATCGTCGAACACATCTGGGGAAAAATTGCGGTGTTTGAAGAAGGTGGCCATCTGGGTTGTACGGTATTGGAACTGGTCCTCGTGGGAGTAGATGTGGCGGAGACGAAGGAATTGGGAATATGGGATGGCATTTTTACAGGGGGCAGGGTGGGAGGAGGTGTAGTCTAGGTAGCTGTGGGAGTCGGTCGGTTTATAGTAAATGTCCGTGTTGATTCGGTCGCCCGAGATAGAAATGGAAAGGTCTAGGAAGGGGAGGGAGGAGTCTGAGACGGTCCAAGTGAATTTGAATTCGGGGTGGAAGGTGTTGGTAAAGTGGATGAACTGTTCAACCTCCTCGTGGGAGCACGAGGCAGTGCCGATACAGTCATCGATGTAGCGGAGGAAAAGGTGGGGGGTGGTGCTAGTGTAGCTGTGGAAGATGGACTGTTCCACATATCCTACGAAGAGGCAGGCATAGCTGGGGCCCATGGCTACTCCTTTGGTTTGGAGGAAGTGGGAGGATTAGAAAGAGAAGTTGTTCAGGGTGAGGACCAGTTCAGTCAGTCGAAAGGAGGGTGTCAGTGGAAGGGTACTGGTTGGTACGGCGGGAAAGGAAGAAACGGAGGGCTTTGAGTCCTTCGTGATAGGGGATGGATGTGTACAGGGACTGGATGTCCATGGTGAAGATAAAGCGTTGGAGAGCGGGGAAGCGAAAATCATGGAGGAGGTGGAGGGCGTGGGTGGTGTCCCGAACGTAGGTGGGGAGTTCACCTGCACCTCCACACACATCATTTACTGCATCCCCTGCACCCGATGTGGCCTCCTCTATATTGGGGAGACAGGCCGCCTACTTGCGGAACGTTTCAGAGAACACCTCTGGGACACCCGGACCAACCAACCCAACCACCCGTGGCTCAACACTTCATCTCCCCCTCCCACTCCACCAAGGACATGCAGGTCCTTGGATTCCTCCATCACCAGACTATAGCAACACGACGGCTGGAGGAAGAGTGCCTCATCTTCCGCCTAGGAACCCTCCAGCCACAAGGGATGAACTCAGGTTTCTCCAGTTTCCTCATTTCCATTCCCCTCACCTTATCTCAGTCCCAACCCTCGAACTCAGCACCGCCTTCCTCACCTGCAATCTTCTTCCTGACCTCTCCGCCCCCGCCCCCACTCCCACTCCGGCCTATCACCCTCACCTTGACCTCCTTCCACCTATCGCATTTCCAACGCCCCTCCCCCAAGTCCCTTCTCCCTATCTTTTATCTTAGCCTGCTGGACACACTTTCCTCATGCCCGAAACGTCGATCCTCCTGCTCCTTGGATGCTGCCTGACCTGCTGCGCTTTTCCAGCAACAAATTTTTAGGTCCTAATCTCTCCCTAGTTACCAATTTTTCCTTAACATATTTGTAGAAACCCTTTGGATGTAGTGTTTTGGTAGGAGCAGGACTTATTACTATTAATAATCGGGCCCGGGGAGTATTATTAAACAGAAGGACCCAGGTTCATGATTCCTTGAAAGTGGCGTCGTAGGTAGACTGGGTGGCGAAGGAGTCTAGGAGTTGGGATATCATTTTGTTGCTGTACAAGACATTAGTGAGGCCTCTTTTAGAATACTGTGTACAATTCTGGTCACACTGCTATAGGAAGGATGTTATTAAACTAGACAGGGTACAGAAAATTTTACAAGGATGTTGCTGGGACTGGAGAGTTTGAGTTATAGGAAGGGCTGGATAAGCTGGAACTTTTGTCTTGGAGACTGAGGGGACTCGCTGAGGGCACTTAATTGGTTATTGGATAAACATATGGATGCTAATAGAATAGTGTAGAATAGATGGGCTTCAGATTGGTTTCACAGGTGGGTGCAACATCGAGGGCCGAAGGGCCTGTACTGCACTGTAACTTTCTGTGTTCTGTTCTCCTTAATTCTATTTGCCAAAGCTATCTCATGTCCCCTTTCTCCCCTCCTGATTTCTCTCTTAAGTATATTCCTACTGCCTTTATACTCTTCTAAGAATTCACTAGATCTATCTGACCTATACCTGACATATGCTTCCTTATTTATCTTAACCAAACCCTCAATTTCTTTAAAGTTAAAAATCACACAACACCAGGTTATAGTCCAACAGGTTTAATTGGAAGCACACTAGCTTTCGGAGCGACGCTCCTTCATCAGGAACCCAAAGGACTAGCCACGCTACCATACATCAAAAACATTTCTGAACTGACAGCCAGACAACTGCGACTACGAGGACTCTTAGCAGCACACAAACCAACAGCCACTCTCAGACAACAACTCACCAGGACAAAGGACCCAATACCCAGCATGAGCAAAACCAATGTAGTGTACAAAATCCCATGCAAGGACTGCACAAAACACTACATAGGACAAACAGGAAGACAGCTAACGATCCATATCCATGAACACCAACTAGCCACGAAACGACACGACCAGCTATCCTTAGTAGCCACACACTCAGATGACAAGCACCATGAGTTTGACTGGGACAACACTACTATTATAGGACAAACCAAACAGAGAACAGCCAGGGAATTCCTAGAGGCATGGCACTCATCCATAGATTCAATCAATAAGCACAACGGCCTGCACCCAATATACCGGCCACTGCAGCGGACAGCTGGAACTGACAACCGGAAACGACAGATACAAATCACTATAAATACCGGAGGAAACATCACAGAAGCGCTTCACAGGAGGCTCCCAAGCACTGAGGATGTCACCTAGACAGGGGACAAAACGTCAGCAACACAAATTCCCAGCTCGGCGAACAGAACCACAACAACAAAGAGCACCCGAGCTACAAATCTTCTCCCAAACTTTGAAGATCATGCCTTACCAACTTAATAGAGTTCTTCGAGGAAGTGACTAAGTTGATAGATGAAGGAAGGGCTGTTGATGTCATATACATGGACTTTAGTAAGGCATTTGATAAGGTTCCCCATGGTAATGGAGAAAGTGAAGTCACATGGTTGAGCAACAGGAGACAGAAAGCATGAGTTGAAGGGAGTTTCTCAAAATGGAGAAAGGTGACCAACTATGTTCCACAGGGATCAGTGCTGGGGCCATTGTTGTTTGTGATATACATAAATGATCTGGAAGAGGGCACTGGTGGTCTGATCAGTAAGTTTGCAGATGACACGAAGATTGGTGGAGTAGCAGAAAGCATAGGAGACTGTCAAAGAATACAAGAGAATATAGATAGACTGGAGAGTTGGGTGGAGAAGGGGCACATGGAGTTCAATCTGGGCAAATGTGAGGTGATGTATTTTGGAAGGTCTAATTCTACAGCGAAGTATACTATAAACAGAAGAGCACTGGGAAAAGTTGATAAGCAGAGAGATCTGGGAGTTTAGGTCCATTTTACCCTGAAGCTGGCTGCACAGGTGGATAGAGTGGTCAAGAGACATATAGTATGCTTACCTTCTTCGGATGGGGTATTGAGCATAAAAGCGGACAGGTCATGTTAAAACTCTACAAGACATTGGTTTGGCTGCATTTAGGACACTGTGTACAGTTCTGGTCGCCACATTACCAAAAGGATGTGGACGCTTTGGAGAGGGTGCGGCGAAGGTTTACGAGGATGTTGCCTGGGATGGAAGGTGCTAGCTACAAAGAAAGGTTGAGTAGGTTAGGATTGTTTTCATTTGAAAAAAGGAGATTGAGGGGGGACCTGATTGAGGTCTACAAAATCATGAAGGGTTTAGACAGGGTGGATAGAGATAAGCTTTTTCCCAGGGTGAAGGACTCAATAACGAGAGGTCACGCGTTCAAAATGAGGGGAGAAAAGTTTAAGTGGGATGCATGCGGAAAGTACTTTACACAGAGGGTGGTAGGTGCATGGAACATGTTGCCAGCAGAGGTAGTGGTGACAGGCACAGTAGATTCTTTTAAGGTGCATCTGGACAGATGCATGAGTACGTGGGAAACAGAGGGATACAGATCCTTAGGAATTGGGCATTAGGTTTAGATTGTGGATTTGGATCAGCACAGGATTGGAGGGCCGAATGGCCTGTTCCTGGGCAGTAAAATTTCTTTTGTTCTTTTTTGTTCTTTTTCCATGATGCTGAGGAGGTTGTGGATAATATGTGTAGCGAATTGGTCACACCACAGATTAGGATTGCTGAGGGAGAAAGGGAATGAGTGACCAAAAGGCAGAGAAAGCAGGAAGGCAGTGCAGGTGTATCTTGCAGTCATCTCCTTCCAAAACAGGTATAACGTTTTGGATACTGTTGGGGGTAGATGGCTCACCATGTGAAGGCAACGGTAGCCAGGATCATGGCACCATTGGTGGCTCTGCTGTTCGGAAGGGCGGGAAAAAAAGTGGAAGGGCTATAGTCATAGGGAATTCAATTATAAGAGCAGTAGACAGGCAGTTCTGTCATCGAAAACAAGACTCCCCACTGGTAAGTTGCCTCCCATGTGCACAGGTCAGGAATGTTGCAGATCGGCTGCAGAACATTCTGAGGGCTGGCGGGAGGGTGAACAGCCAGTCGTCGTTGGTGCATAAAGGAACGAATGATATTGGTAAAAAACAGGATGAGGTCCGACAAGCAGAATTTAGGGAGTTAGGAGCAAGTTAAAAGTAAGACCTCAGAGGTAGTAATCTCAGATTTGCTCATGTAGTCTAGAAGGGTTTAAACTAGTTTGGCAGGGGGGTGGGAACCAGGGCTACACATCTGAGAGGGGGTAGTTGTAGATGGGGTAGTGACAGCATTCAGTGAATCTATCAGGAAAGCTTTTCATGTGATGAAATAAAGGAAACGGTGAAAGTATGTCTGCTTTAATGCAAAGAGTATCAGAAATAAGAGTGATGAACTTAGAGCATGGATCAGTACTTGGGATTATGATGTAGTGGCCATAACGGAGACCTGGGTTTCACAGGGGCAGGAATAGTTGCCAGATGTTCTAGGATTTAGAATGTTTAAAAAGAACAGGGAGGGTGGAACAAGAAGAGGGAGTGTAGGATTGCTAATCAGAGAGTGCATCACAGCTACAGAATCAAAGGTTGTCGAGGAAGGTTTGTCTACTCAGTCAGTATGGGAACAGCAAAGGAGTAGCCACCTCATTGGGGGTTTCTACAGACCCCCTAATAGCAGTAAGGAGATCGAAGAACTCATCGGCCAGCAGATATTGGAAAAGTGCAGATGTAGCAGGGTTGTTGTTATGGGTGACTTCAACTTTCCCAATGTTTCCTGGAACCTCCTTAGTGGAGATGGTTTGGATGGAGCCGTTTTTTGTCAGGTGGGTTCAGAAGGATTTCCTTACTCAGTAAATAGACAGGCCGACAAAGGGAGAGGCCATTTTGGATTTGGTGCTCAGTAATGAGCCAGGACAGGAGTCAGATCTCACGGTGGGAGAGCACTTTGGTGACAGTGACCATAACTGCCTCACATTTACCATAGCCATGGAGCGGGAAAGGTACAGTTACCGAAGGAAGATATTTAATAGGGGAAAAGGAAATACTATCAGACAGGAGTTGGGAAGTACAGATTGGGAGCAATTGTTCTACAGAAAGGGCACAATAGACATGTGGAGACTATTTAAGGAGCAGTTGTTGCAAGTGAGACATAAATTTGTTCCTCTGAGACAGGCAAGAAGGGACAAGATTAAGGAGCCTTGGATGATGAGAACAGAGGAGCTTCTCGTCAAAAGGAAGAAGGCTGGTTATGTAAGATGGAGGAAGCAAGGGTATAACACAGCTTTAGAGGATTACAGGCTTGCTCGAAAGAAGCTCAGAAATGGACTGAGGAAAGCCAGGAGGGGGCACGAAAAAGGCGTGGAAAGAAGATTAGGAAGAACCCAAAGCCATTTGGGTTGATCAGAGGATTAGATAGGGTAGACAGTGAAAGTCTTGTTCCTAGGATGATGACGTCAGCTTGAACAAGGGGGCATAACTACAAATTGAGGGGTGATTGAATTAAGTCAGATGTCACAGGCAAATCTTCACTCAGAGAGTGGTAAGGGCATGGAATGCCCTGCCTGCCAATTTAATTAACTTGGCCACATCAGGGAGATTTAAACAATCCTTGGATAAGCATATGAATGATGATGGGATAGTATAGGGAGATGGGCTTAATTAGTTCACAGGTCAGCACAACATTGAGGGCTGAAGGGCCTTTTCTGCGCTGTGTTGTTCTATGTTCTAAAAGGCATCTGGATGGGTATATTAATAGGAAGGGTTTGGAAGGATATGGGCCGGATGCTGGCAGGTGGGACTAGATGGGGTTGGGATAGCTGGTTGGCATGGATGAGTTGGACCAAAGGGTCTATTTCCGTGCTGTACATCTCTATGACTCTATCTGTGAGGAATAAGAAAATCATCAGGGAGAAGGTAGGGCCAGTCAGATATAGCGTAGGGAGCTTGTGCATGGAGTCTGAGCAGATTGGGGAAGCCCTAAATGAGTTTTTTGCTTTGGTTTTCACTTAGTAAAGGAGCCTTGTTGTGAATGAGAACTTTGAAGAGCTGGGAAATAAGCTTGAACAGATCAAGATTGATGAAGTTGATGTGTTGGAAATTTTGGCAAACATTAAGATTGATAAGTCCCCAGGTCCAGACCAGATTTATCCTAGGTATATAAACAGTGAGTTTAGAAATAAAAAAAAAGAAAAAAGATCTTCCAGCCCAACTGTTCTGTGGCACTGTGGAGTCCATGGACCATGCATACATATATATATATATATATATATATATATATGGGGTGTGGGCATCTGCACTCCTTTTTTAGTTTTCTTAAGGATCTTCTTTAATGTTTTTGGTTGCATTTCAGCCCCATGCTCATGATCTTTGAGCACCTGGTGCAGAAACGGAGTGTAGGTCAGAGCTTCTCCTCGTGGGTCTGCTCCTGGGCCTGGACAGGCTGGCCATTAACAGGTCCAAGCAGCAAGCTGTGGTGGGGGTTGTTATGGCTGACTGCCTGCCGCTCTTTTGCAAGTACATTCAGACCCAGGTGTCCTTCGAGGACCACGCAGTGTCTACCAATACTCTTGGCCCCTTTCGGGAGAGGTGGGCACCGCAGGAAATGGAGTGCTTTATTTCCCCCTCCAATTCTATTCTGATTTAGTCCCTACCCTCCCCTTCACCTTTTCACATTAGCATTATTTGCTCTGGGCTTTGCTCGTCAAAAGATAAATAAATAAATAAGTAGGAGATTTAGAATCTCTCCTCAGTTCAGGGGACTGATTCTGAGCTGGCTGACCACAATCAGTGTATTGTGCACAAGTAAATGAAGGGTGGCTTGTTGACTAGCCTCCTGTGCAGTTATTTCAGTGGTGACAGAAGAAAACAGTACGTGCCTGAAGAACGCTCGGCCGTCTTGGAGTTGGGGGTAAGCATTTCTGGCATCACGCCTTTATTTGGGAAGCTTGACTCGCTTGATCCTGCTGTCAAAGATTGTGCCCAAGGTGTGGAAATAATGCAATATTATTTTCCAGGCAAATGACATTGGGGCAGATGAAAAGCAATGAGTAATCCATCTGACTACTTCTGGACCCACATTGTTTTTGATTATAAGGGGTTTAACTTTCCCAGAGGCACCAGGCATGAAATCCTTCCAGGAGTTTACAGAGTTGGTTATGAAATATTACAACCCCAAACCTCCTCTAATTCTGACGTCCATTGGCTTTCTTCTGCTGATAGAGAACTGGTGGAATCCGTATTGGAATTTTTCACGAGTCTGAGATAACTGGCAGAGGCATGTGATTTTGGTTTAATCCTGAGATGCTGAAAGACTGTTTGGTATGTGGGATTAATGATGTAACCATGCAGAAGCACTTACTAGATGAAGCCCAACTGGACTTCAAACAGGCACTGCAATTGGCTTTGCCATTAGAAAATGTGGCAAGTGCGGTATGGGAACTACAGGACACCCCAATGGAACTGTCTGACTGAGCTTGGGGAACACTATTGAGTATAGGCAATCACAGAGATTGTGCAGGGCAAATCCTGAGTAGAGGAACCCCACGCCAGCCCACAGCATAACCCCAAAACAAAGCCGTGCCTCGGCCAAGTGGCTAAAATGTTCTTGAGGATCTGGGCAAGCAAGTCATTGTAGTTCTGCCAGTATGATGACTTGAGACAGCAAACAGGTTCTATAATATCATTTATTGTATCCGTTGTTCCCGATGCAGTCTCCTCTACATTGGGGAGACTGGACGCCTCCTAGCAGAGCGCTTTAGGGAACACCTCTGGGACACCCGCACCAATCAACCACACCACTCTGTGGCCCAACATTTCAACTCCCCCTCACACTCTGCCGAGGACATGGAGGTCCTGGGCCTCCTTCACCGCCGCTCCCTCAACACCCGACGCCTGCGGGAAGAACGCCTCATCTTCTGTCTCGGAGCACTTCAACCCAGGGCACCAATGTGGACTTCAACAGTTTTCTGATTTCCCCTTCCCCCACCTCACCCCAGTTCCAAACTTCCAGCGCAGCACTGTCCTCATGGCCTGTCCTACCTGCCTATCTTCTTTTCCACCTATCCACTCCATCCTCCTCTCTGACCTATCACCTTCATCCCACCCCCATCCACCCATTGTACTCTTTGCTACCTTTCCCCACCCTCCTCCCTGATCTATCACCTTCATCCCCACCCCCACTCACCTATTATACTCTATGCTACTTTCTCCCCAACCCCACCCTCCTCTCATTTATCTCTCCACCCTTCAGACACTCTGCCTGTATTCCTGATGAAGGGCTTTTGCCCAAAACATTGATTTTACTGCTCCTCGGATGCTGCTTGAACTGCTGTGCTTTTCCAGCACCACTACTCCAGAATCTGGTTTCCAGCATCTGCAGTCATTGTTTTTAACTTGAATAAGAAAGCTCATAGACTGGTACCCAGGGAGTGCACACCCTGGAAAATCCCCTACACGTGGGTTGAAACAATTAAATTGCTTAGTGACGTCCAAATTAGAACCAATTAAAATTAATGTTTGGTTAAATGGTCAGCCAGTTCTCATGGAGGTTTACACTGGCAAAGCTGTATCTGTGGTTACAGAATCTGTCTTTACAAAGACTCGCTCGGGACTCCAACACTGAAGTTTGTGCAAGATCGCAGCCAGATTAAGAACATACACTGGGGAACTGTCGCAAATTAAGGGTATGATTTCAGTTCCAGGCACCTGTAGTCAAAGGCTCAGGCCCAAGCTTATTGGGGCAGAATTGGTTGAGAAAAGTTCACCTAGATTGGCTCAACATTATTTGAATAGAAAATGACTGCCTCAGTAAAGTCTTAGTGAAATAACCAGGAGTTTTTCAGGAAGGGCTTAGAACTATCAAAGGGGCCCAAGCCACTTTATATGTTGACCAGGATGCAATTTCATGATTTTGCAAGGCCCGCCCAATGCTATTTGCCTTGCATGCAAAAGTAGGGGTGGAAATCAGGAGGCCGGACAGCAAAGGAATCATCAAACCAGTGCAGAATGAGCAGGTCCTGTCGTACCGATTTGTGAAGCCTGATGGCTCAGTTCATCTTTGCGGGGATTTTATGCAAACAACAAACCGCTTCTCACAGTTGGATAAATACCCAATCTGCCGACTGCGGACATGAAGATCCTGTCCTTCCGAAACTAAAACAGCTGGTGGTAATAGGGGTAACAGAATGGATATCGCAACCAGGATTGAAACCTCTCTGGAACCGTTGAGACCAGATCACCGTAGAGGATAGCATATTACTATGGGGAACAAGGATGATTGTCCCATGTAAAGGTCACTGCCAGATACTGATCTAGGGGTTTCCAAGATGAAGACGCTACCAAGAAGCTATGTCTGGATACTGACATGACTGCGTTGTTGGGGCAGTGCCCACAATGCCAACCTGGACAAAGATTGCCACCACCAGTGCCCTCACATTCATGGGAATGGCCGGCTAAACTCTGGACTCAGCTGTATGTTGACTGTACTGGTCCTTTCACTGTTCTTGGTCATTGTGGACACCCATTCAAAGTGGTTGGACGTGCATAAAGTTCATTTGGCAAATGCAGAGATGGCAATTGAGAAGCTGTGAGCATCATTCGTGGTACACAGACTCCTGGAAGTATTGATCACAGACAATGGGGCATCATTTATCAGCAGGGAATTTGAATATTTCCCAAAATCAAGTGACATTTGGCACATTCCGCTCATCCAATGGTCTAATGAAAAGAGTGGTCCAAACATTGAAGGTAGACTTAAAGAAGCATCTGACAGCATCAATTGATGCCAAACTATCCCAGTTTCTGTTCGATTATCGGACCACTTCACATCCAACAATAAGGATAGCTCCAGCAGAGTTGCTGATGGAAAGAAGAATCCGCACCAGGTTAAATCACATATTCCCAGACCTGGGGGAGGTGAAACAGCAGCAGGAATGCCAATGCTGGCCAGATGCCTCCTCTAAGCAAGAGAGAGAACTTAATTCAGGGGACGAAGTTTGGTGCAGGAACTGGCCGTGTAGGGATACAAAGCGAGATTGACACAAGGTCAGGTCCCGTGACTTACAAAGTTTGAGTAGGTGATAGAGTCCTGAACAAACACATGGATCACCTGAAAGCAGTTATCTTGCAAACGGGGCAGGAGCAGAACATATCTGGCCCCTCAGAACAGCCAGAAGAGCAGTCAGAAACAGCAGGTTCTCCCCCTCCGTCTAGAGTCATAGAGATGTACAGCATGGAAACAGACCCTTCGATCCAACCTGTCCATGCCGACCAGATATCCCAACCCAAGGACTCCTCCGAATTCGAGATGGATGCAGTCTTGATACCGTTACCGCTGGAAGAAGAAGAGGAATCTCTCCCAGGACTCTCTAAATGCAAGAGGCATGCTATGGTCTGGTACTTGTCAACAGTGTCAGAGTCCAAAACAGAGGAATCGGACCTGGGGCGGACACATTGCAGGAAAATCTGCAACAGAAATACCAGGCCTACATCCCTGGACTTTGGGATGTAGTGATTGGAACCAGATGGATCTTGTTGAATACAAGGAACTTGATTGGCCCAGGGAAGGAAGGAAGGAAGGAAGGAAGGAAGGAAGGAAGGAAGGAAGGAAGGAAGGAAGGAAGGAAGAAAGAAAGAAAGAAGGAAAGAAAGAAAGAAAGTAAGAAAGAAAGAAAGAAAGAAAGTAAGAAAGTAAGAAAGTAAGAAAGTAAGAAAGAAAGAAAGAAAGAAAGAAAGAAAGAAAGAACGAAAGACAGACAGACAGACTTGGTGATGGGATACTGGCCTCTGTGCAGTTATTTCACTCACCTTCAAAGCTTTGTACATAGGTTTGCCATTCCCTGTACACTTTTCAGTTTATGATGGAATCCAAAGACAATGGCCTCAGTCTTCCCAAGGTTTAGTTCAAGGAAATTTCTGCTCATCCAATACTGGATATGGGATAAGAAACCTGAGAATAGAGACAGTGAGGGGTTGAACTGGTGCTTATGCAGCTGTGTGAAGGACGCTGAGAGTTAGAATTCTATTGTTATGTGCAGCACATTACTCAGGTTGGGAGAGGTACATTCAAAAAACACAATCGAATTGGTAGTTTACAGTGCTTACTGTTAATGATGAGCTTCACATTGATGATTGAGCCATGTGCAGCTTCCCTTAATGTGTAAGTTCCTTCATCTGTTGCCCTTATATTCTTCAGCATGAAGGACAGAGTGTCTGTATTATACGTAATTCGGTTTTTGTACGAGTTTGATGGCTGACCAACGCGTCGATCATTCACAGTATTAAACGTCAAAATTAAAGTACTCTTGCCATTAGTGTAAAGCCATTTCAAGGAAGTATGTCCTGTCTGGACTTTCGGTCCAGGAAATGTAACATCATTCCCTAATTTAGCATGCATGTTGATTTGCTCTGGAAAGAAAGGAAATGTACTTTAGAATATAGAACAGTACAGCCCTTTGACCCGTGATATTGTGCAGGCCTTATATCCTACTCTAAGATAAGATTAACCTACATACCGTTCATTCACTAACAGCCATGTGACTATCCAAGATTCGCTAAAATGTCCCTAATGTATCTGACTCTACTACCATTGCCAGCATTGCATTCCACGCACCCACCGCGCTCTGTGGAAAGAACTGTCTCTCAAGGAAGGCCATGTGTCGAACCTGAGCGAATGGATGAGATTCTGAATGATTACTTTGTATCAGTGTTCACTAAGGAGAGGAACATGATGAATCTTGAGATTAGAGATGGAAGTTTGATTAGTCTGGATCACATTGACATAAATAGGGAAGACGTGTTGGATAGACTAGAGGTTATTAAGGTGGACAAATCCCCAGGACCGGATGGAATCTATTCCAGGTTGCTGAGGGAGGCGAGAGAGGAAATAGCTGAGGCCCTGACAGATAACTTTGTGGCATCCTTAAAAACAGGTGAGATGCTGGAGGACTGGAGGTTGCTCATGTTGTCCCCCTGACCAAGAAGGGAAGTAGGGATATTCTGGGTAACTACAGACCACTGAGCCTGACGTCAGTGGTGGAAAAGTTGCTGGAGAGGGTACTGAGGGATAGGATTTATTTATATTTAGAAAAGAATGGGCTTATCAGTGATAGGCAACATGGTTTTGTGCAGGGGAGATCATGCCTTACCAACTTAATAGAGTTCTTCGAGGAAGTGACCAAGTTGATAGATGAAGGGCTGTTGATGTCATATACATGGACTTTAGTAAGGCGTTTGATAAGGTTCCCCTGGTGTGTAGGGTGTTCTAGCTAGGTGGATAAACAACTGGTTGAGCAACAGGAGAGAGAAAGTATGAGTTGAAGGGAGTTTCTCAAAATGGAGAAAGGTGACCAGTGGTGTTCCACAGGGGTCAGTGTTGGGGCCACTGTTGTTTGTAATATACATAAATGATCAGGGAGAAGGCACTGTTGGCATGATCAGCAAGTTTGCAGATGACACAAAGATTGGAGGAGTAGCAGAAAGCAGAAGGGGATGTCAGAGAATACAGGAGGATATAGATAGACTGGAGAGTTGAGTGGAAAAGTGGCAGATGGATTTCAATCCAGACAAATGTGAGGTGATGCATTTAGGCAAGACTAATTTTAGAGTGAATTATACAATGGGAAAAGTTGATGGGCAGAGAGATCTGGGAGTGCAGGCCCATTGTACCCTGAAGGTTGCTGCACAGATGGATAGAGTGGTCAAGAAGGCATATAGTATGCTTGTCTTCATTGGACGGGGTATTGAGTATAAGAGCTGGCAAGTCATGTTAAAATTGTACAAGACATTGGTTCAGCCACATTTAGAATACTGTGTACAGTTTAGATTAGATTAGATTAGATTACATTACAGTGTGGAAACAGGCCCTTCGGCCCAACAAGTCCACACCGACCCGCCGAAGCGCAACCCACCCATACCCCTACATTTACCCCTTACCTAACACTACAGGCAATTTAGCATGGCCAATTCACCTGACCCTGCACATCTTTTGGACTGTGGGAGGAAACCGGAGCACCCGGAGGAAACCCACGCAGACACGGGGAGAACGTGTAAACTCCACACAGTCAGTCGCCTGAAGCGGGAATTGAACCCGGGTCTCAGGCGCTGTGAGGCAGCAGTGCTAACCACTGTGCCACCGTGCCGCCCACGGTCGCCACATTACCAAAAGGATGTGGATGCTTTGGAGAGGGTTCAAAGATTTACAAGGCTGTTGCCTGGTACAGAAGGTGCTAGCTATGAAGAGAGGTTGAGTAGGTTAGGTTTATTTTCATTCGAAAAAAGGAGATTGAGGGGGGACATGATTGAGGTTTATAAAATCATGAAGGGTACAGACAGAGTGGATAGAGATAAGCTTTTTCCCAGGATGAAGGATTCAATAATGAAAGGTCACACTTTCAAGGTGAGAGGTGGAAAGTTTAAGGGGGCTACGCACAGCAAGTACTTCACACAGAGGGTGGTGGGCATATGGAATGCGTTGCCAGCAGAGGTGGTAGAGGCAGGCACGGTAGATTCATTTAAGATGCGTCTGGACAGATGCATGAGTAGGTCGGGAGCAGAGGGATATAGATGCTTAGGAATTGACCGACAGGTTTAGACAGTAGATTTGGATCGGCTCAGGCTTCGAAGGCCAAAAGGCCTGTTTCTGGGCTATAAATGTTCTTTGTTCTTTGACATCTCCCCTAAACCTTCCCCCAAATACTTTAAAATTATGCCTCCTCATGATAGACATTTCTGCTATGGGAAAACGTCTCTGGCTATCTTTGGAGTCCTGAAGAGAGAGGGTTGCCAGCCTCAAGTCGTTGTCCATGTAGGTACCAATGACATAGGTAGAAAGAGAGATTGGGATGTAAGGCAGGATTTCAGGGAGCTAGGGTGGAAGCTGAGAGCTAGAACAAACACAGTTGTTATCTCTGGTTTGTTACCCGTGCCACGTGATAGCGAGGCAAGGAATAGGGAGAGATATCAGCTGAACACATGGCTGCAAGGATGGTGCAAGAGGGAGGGTTTCAGGTTTTTGGATAATTGGGGCTCATTCTGGGGAAGGTGGAACTTGTACAAATAGGACGGTCTTCACTTGAACCAGAGGGGTTCTAATATCCTGGGTGGGAAATTTGCTGGTGCTATTTGGGTGGGTTTAAACTCACTCAGCAGGGGGATGGGAACCGGAGATACAGTTGCAGTGCACAGGAGGGTGAGAGTAGGAAGGACAGGGACAGGATTTCAGGGTCACAGGAATGTGCTGGCAGACAGCAAACTGGTTTGAAGTGTGTCTACTTCAATGCCAGAAGTATCTAAAATAAGGTAGGTGAGCTTGCAGCATGGAAAGGTACCTGGGACTACAATGTTGTGACCATTTCGGAGACATGGATAGAGCAGGGTGAGATTGCAGGTTCTAGCGTTTACATCTTTCATTAAAAACAGGCAAGTCAGTAAAAGAGGAGGAGGCGTGGCCTTGTTAGTCAAACATAGTATAATGGTGGCTGAGAGAACTTTTGATGAGGACTCGTTTACTGAGGTAGTGTGAGCTGAGGTTAAAAACAGGAGAGGTCACACTTCTTGGAGTTTTTAGGCCTCCGCAGAGTTCCAGGGAGGTGGAAGAGAGAATTAGCAACATTATTCTGGGTAGGTGTGAAAGGAACAGGGTGGTCATTATGAGGGACTTTAACTTCCCCAACATTGACTGGAAATGTCATAGCTCTAGTACGTAGGATGGATCAGTTTTTGTCCAATGTGTACAGGAGGGTTTCCTGACACAGTATGTTGAAGGGCCAATAAGCGGGGAGGCCACACTGGATCTGGTATTTGGTAATGAACCAGGCCAGGTGTTTGATTTAATTGTAGGTGACCACTTTGGAGAGAGTGACCATAATTCAGTTACGTTTAGTTTAGCGATGCAAAGGGATAGTAGGTACATGCCACAGGTCAAGTGTTATCGATGGGGCAAGGGCAATTATAATGCAATTAGGCAAGAATTAGGATGCATAGAACGGGGTAGCAAAATGCAGGGGATGCAGACAATGGAAATGTGAAGCTGGTTTAAGGAACAGATATTGTATGTCCTTGATAGATATGTCCCTGTTAGGCAGGGGAGGAAGTGACAAGGTAAGGGAGCCATGGTTTACTACAGAAATTGCATCTCTTGTTAAGAAGAAGGAGGCTTATGTGTTGATGAGGCAAGATGGTACAGATGAGGCGATCGAGAGTTACAGATCAGCTAGGAAAGATTTAACGAGGGAGTTAAGAAGAGCAAAGAGAGGAAACGAGCAGACTTTAGCAAATAGAATAAAGGAGAACCCTAAAGCTTTCTATAGGTATGTGAGGAATAAAAAGATGATTAGGGTAGGAATAGGGCCAGTCAAAGACAGAAGTGGGAAGTTGAGTGTGGAACCTGTAGAGATCAGAGAGGTGCTAAATGAACACTTCCCATCTGTGTTCACTCAGGAAATGGAGATTATTGTAGAGGAGAAGAATAAGATACGAGAAATTAGACTAGAAAGGATCGAGGTTAGTTATGCACAGGTATTATCAATTCTAGAAGGAGTGAAAGTCGACAAGTCCCCTGGACTGGATGGGATTTAGCTGAGGATTCTCTGGGAAGCTAGGGAGGAGATAAAAGAGCCTTTGGCTTCGATATTTGAGTGGTCATTGTCTACAGGAGAAAGTGAGGACTGCAGATGCTGGAGATCAGAGCTGAACATGTTTTGCTGGAAAAGTGCAGCAGGTCAGGCAGCATCCAAGGAGCAGGAGAATCAACGTTTTGGGCATGAGCCCTTCTTCAGGAATGAGGAAAGTCACATTCCTGAAGAAGGGCTCATGCCCGAAACGTCGATTCTCCTGCTCCTTGGATGCTGCCTGACCTGGTGCGCTTTTTCAGCAACACATTTTCAGCTCTGTTCATTGTCTACAGGCTTAGTACCTGAGGACTGGAGGATTGCAAATGTTGTGTCCTTGTTCAAGAAGGGCAGCAGAGATGACCCAGGTAATTATAGACCAGTGAGCATTACTTCTGTTGTAGGAAAGGTTTTGGAAAGAATTATAAGAGATAAGATTTATAATCATCTAGCAAGCAACAAATTGATTTCAGATAGTCAACATGGTTTTATCAAGGGCAGGTCGTGTCTCACAAACCTCATTGAGTTTTTTGAGAAGGTGACCAAGCATGTAGATGAGGGTAGGGCAGTTGACGTGGTATACATGGACTTCAGTAAAGTCTTTGATAAGGTTCCACATGGTAGACTGATGGAGAAAATACAAAGGCATGGAATTGGGGGTGATTTAGCAGTTTTGATTAGAAACTGGCTTTCTGAAAGAAGGCAGCGAGTGGTGGTTGATGGAAAATATTCAGTCTGGAGTCCAGTTACTAGTGGTGTACCACAAGGATCTGTTTTGGGACCACTGCTGTTTGTCATTTTTATAAATTATTTAGACGCAGGCACAGGTGGATGGATTAGTAAATTTGCAGATGACACTAAAGTCGGTGGAGTAGTGGACAGTTTGGAAGAGTGTTACAGGTTGCAGGGGGCCTTGGATAAACTGCAGAATTGGGCTGAGAGGTGGCAAATGGAGTTCAATGCAGATAAATGTGAAGTGATGCACTTTGAGAAGTATAACAGGAAGGGTGAGTACTGGGTCAATGGAAAGATTCTTGGTAGTGTGGATGTGCAGAGGGACCTTGGAGTCCATGTACATAGATCTCTGAAAGTTGCCACCCAGGTGGATAGTGCTGTTAAGAAGGCATTTGGTGTGTTATGTTTCATTGGTAGAGGGATTGAGTTCTGGAACCGCAATATCATGCTGAAATTATACAAAACGCTGGTGCGGCCACACTTGGAATATTGTGTACAGTTCTGGTCGCCCCATTACAGGAAGGATGTGGAAGCATTGGAAAAGGTGCAGAGGAGATTTCCCAGGATGTTGCCTGGTCTGGAGGGAAGGTTTTATGAGGAAAGGCTGAGAGACATGGGTCTGTTCTCATTGGAAAGAAGAAGGTTGAGGGGGGATTTGATAGAGACATTCAAGATGATCAGAGGATTAGATAGGGTAGACAGTGAAAGACTTTTTCCTAGGATGATGACGTCAGCTTGCATGAGAGGGCATAACTACAAATTGAGGGGTGATAGATTTAAGACAGATGTCAGAGGCAGGTTCAATACGCAGAGAGTGGTAAGGGCATGGAATGCCCTACCTGCTAATATAGTCAACTCAACCACATTAGGGAGATTTAAACAATCCTTAGATGAGCACATGGATGATTTTGGAATAGTGTAGGAGGACGAGCTGAGAATAGTTAACAGGTCGGTGCAACATCAAGGGCCGAAGGGCCTGTTCTGTGCTGTATTGTTCTCTGTTCTATCCACTCTATCTGTGCCCCTCATCATCTTGTACACCTCTATCAAGTCACCGCTCATCCTTCTTCACTCCAATGACAAAAGCCCTAGCTCCCTCAATCTTTCTTCATAAGATATGCCCTCCCATCCAGCAGCATCCTGGTACATCTCCTCTGCTCCCTCTCAACAGCTTCAACCGAACACAATACAGAGCTACAGCATAACCTCACAGTTCCTAAACTCAATCCCCCACTAATGAAAGTCAACACACCACACGCTTTCTAATTAGAACATAGAACATAGAAAAATACAGTACAGTACAGGCCCTTTGGCCCTCGATGTTGCACTGATCCAAGCCCACCTAACCTACACTAGCCCACTATCCTCCATATGCCTATCCAATGCCCGTTTAAATGCCCATAAAGAGGGAGAGTCCACCACTGCTACTGGCAGGGCATTCCATGAACTCACGACTCGCTGAGTAAAGAATCTACCCCTAACATCTGTCCTATACCTACCACCCCTTAATTTAAAGCTATGCCCCCTCGTAATAGCTGACTCCATACGTGGAAACAAATTCTGCCATTAACCCTGCATTCAGCATTCAAATTCAACTTTCCAAAGTGAATCACTTCATGCTTTTCCAGGTTGAACTCCATCTGCGACTTATCAGCCCTGTTCTGCATCCTGTCAATGTCCTGTTGCAACATACAATCACCCTGTACACTACCCACCACTCCACTAACCTTGTCTCATCAGCAAACTTACTAACCTACCCTTCCACTTTCTCATCCAAGTCAATTATAAAAAGCACAAAGAGCAGAGGTCCCAGAACAGATTCCTGCGGAAAACCACTGGTCACCGAGCTCCAGGCTGAATATTTTCCATCTACCATCACCCTTTGTGTTCTATGGGCCAGCCAATTCTGTATCCAGAGAGACAGGTATCCCTGTATCCCAAGTTACCTTATTTTCTGAATGAGCCTACCATTGGGAACCATAGCAGTAACAGGATAGGTCAGAGTCAGCATGGATTTATGAAGGGGAAATCATACTTGACTAATCTTCTGGAATGTTTTGAGGATGTAACTCTGAAGATGGAACAAGGGAGATCCAGTGGATGTAGTATACCTGGACTTTCAGAAAGCCTTTGATAAAGTCCCACATAGGAGGTTAGTGAGCAAACTTAGGGCACATGGTATTAGGGGCAAAATACTGACATGGATTGAAAATTGGTTGGCTGACAGGAAACAAAGAGTAGTGATAAACGGCTCCCTTTCAGAATGGCAGGCGGTGACCAGTGGTGTGCCGCAGGGATCAGTGCTGGGACCGCAGTTTTTTACAATGTAGACTAATGATATAGATGAAGGTATTAAAAGTAATATTAGCAAATTTGCTGATGACACAACGCTGGGTGGCAGGATGAAATGTGAGGAGGATGTTAGGAGAAGACAGGGTGACCTGGACAGGCTAGGTGAGTGGACGGATACATGGCAGATGCAGTTTAATGTGGATAAATGTGTGGTTATCCACTTTGGTGGCAAGAACAGGAAGGCAGATTACTACCTAAATAGAGTCAAGTTAGGTAAACGAGATCTAGGTGTTCTTGTACATCAGTCAATGAAAGCAAGCATGCAGGTACAGTAGGCAGTGAAGAAAGCAAAATTCCTCATAACAAGAGGAATTGAGTATAGAAGCAAAGAGGTCCTTCTGCGGCTGTGCAGGGCCCTGGTGAGACCGCACCTGAAATATTGTACGCAGGTTTGGTCTCCAAATTTGAGGAAAGACATTCTGGCTATTGAGAAAGTGCAACGTAGGTTCACGAGGTCAATTCCCGGAATGGCGGGACTATCTTACGCTGAAAAATTGGAGCGACTGGGCTTGTATATGCTTGAGTTTAGAAGGGTGAAAGGGGATCTGATTGAGATGTATAAGATTATTAAAGGATTGGACACTCTGGAGGCAGGAAGCATGTTTCCGCTGATGGGTGAGTCCAGAACCAGAGGACACAATTTAAAAATAAGGGGTAGGCCATTTCAAACAGAGTTGAGGAGAAACTTCTTCACTCAGAGAGTGGTGGGTTCATGGAATGCTCTGCCCCAGAAGGCCGTGGAGGCCAAGTCTCTGGATACTTTCAAGAAAGAGTTGGATAGAGCTCTTAAGGATAGTGGAATCAAGGGTTATAGGGATACGGCAGAAACAGGATACTGATTGAGGATGATCAGCCATGATCATAATGATCATGGCTTGAAAGGCAGAATGGCCTACGCCCGCACCTATTGTCTATTGTCTTGCTGAAATCCATGTCCACTCCATCCACTCCCTCCCTTCATCAACATATTTTGCCACATTCTCAAAGAATTCAATAAAGTTTGTGAGCCATACTTGACCCTCACAAAACCATGCTGACTATCTCTAATCAAACTATGGCTTTCCAAGTAATCATAAATCCTGTCACTCAGAATCCTCTCCAATACTTTGCCCACCACTGTCATAAGACTGGTCTGTAATTCCCAGGATTATTCCTATTCCTTTTCTTGAACAAAAGAATAACATTTACTGCCCTCCAACCATCTGGCGCTACTCTAGTGGAGAATGAGGATACAAAGATCAACCCCAAAGGTGCAGCAATCTCTTCCCTTGCTTCCTGTAATAACCTCGGGTAGATCCCATCTGGCCTTATGTTTTTCAAAGTTTTTAGCATATCCTCCCTCTTAACATCAAGCTGTTCTAGCATATCAGTCTGTTTCACACTATCCTCAGAAACATCAAGTTCCCTCTCAGCAGTGAATACTGAAGCAAAGTATTCATTAAGGACCTCCCCTACATCCTCCGACTCTAGGCGCAAGAACCTTCCACTATTCCTGATCGGACATATGCTCATTCCAGCTGTCCTCTTGTTCCTCTCATAAGTGCAGAACACCTTAGGGTTTTCTGTAATCCTACCTCCTAAAGGTAGGATTTTTCATGCCCCCTTCTAGCTCTGCTAAATCCATTCTTCAGTTCCTTCTTGGCTACCTTTTAACCATCGAGAGCCCTGACTGATCCTTGCCTCCTCAACCTTGAGTAAGCTTCCTTCTTCCTCTTCCCTTTATGTTCCACATCCCTTGTTACCCACGGCTCTTTCAACCTACCATCCATTCCTTGCCTCAGTAGGTAATTCAGCAAGTGCTTCCAAAACAACTTCCACATTTCTGTCGTGCCTTTCCCTGAGAATATCAGTTCCCAATTTAGGTGCCCCAGTTCCTGCCTAATAGCACTATAATTCCCTCTCCCCAATTACTTTTGTATGCCACCTGCTCCTATCCCTCTCCATGAGTTTAGTGTCAAGAGTGTGGTACTGGAAAAGCACAGCTGGTCAGGCAGCATCTGAGGAACAGAAGAATCGATGTTTCCAACATAAGTTCAGGGAGTTGTGATCACTATCACTGAAATGATCTCCCACCCAGATGTCTGACACCTGGCATGGTTTATTGCCAAGCACCATATCCAATATGGTCTCCCCTCGAGTCAGCTCATCTACATATTGCATTAGGAACCCTTCCTAGATACCTGACAAAATCTGCTCCATCCAAAATATTTGAACTAAGTTGGTTCCAATCAATATTAGGGAAATTAAAGTCACCCATGACAACAACCCTGTTACATCTGCAGTTTTCCAAAATCTACTTCCCAATCTGCTCCTCCATGTTTCTCTTGCTACTGGGGGGGAAGTAGAAAACTCCCAATAAAGTGTCTACTCCTTTCCTTTTTCTGACTTCTGCCCACACTGATTCTGGAGACAAACCATCCTTGATGACCCCCCTTTCTGTAGCTAATGCTATCCCTGATTAGCAATGCCAATCGCCCACCTCTTTTACGTCCCCCTTGTTCCTTTTGAAACATCTAAACCCTGGAACATCCAACAACCATTCCTGCCCCATAATGGCCATAGTTCCAAGTACTGATCCATGCTCTGAGTTTGTCACATTCATTACAGAAGCAACAGCAGATTAATGGGAGAAGAATCATTGCTAAAAATAGGAACAGGAGCAAGCAATTCACTTTTATTGAGCCAGCCCACCAATCAGGAGCACTATAAAGCAATATTGACATGAAGGTGCCGGTGTTGGATGAAGCTGGACAAAGTTAAAAATCACATAACAAAGCAATAAGTCTAAGGAGCAGAAATAAGCCATTTGGTCCACTGGTTTGCTCTCGAATGTTCTCAAAATATACCCTAGTGAGGAAGAAGGATTCTAGGAATGGGATAAGTCAACTATGGTTAAGGAAGGAAGTTAAAGATAGATTCACATTGAGAGAAAATAAAACATAAAATGCAGCAAAGATCAGTGGCATAAGCCAGAGAATTGGGAAATAGTTCTCAACCAACTAAGATAACCAAAAACAAAAAAGAGGGAGAAAATAAACTTTGAAGGTAAACATACAAATAATATCAAATTGGACATTAAGAGATTCTTTAAATATATAAAAAAGAAGTGAGAGACCAAACTGAATATAGGTTCCTTAGAGAACAAGGCTCGGGAAATAATTATGAGGAACTAAAGGATTTGAATAAATACTTTGCATCAGTCTTCACAGTAGAAGACACAAATAGCAATCCAAAATTTCTAAATATTCAAGAGGTAAATGGAGGAGAGGAAATAAATATCATGAGAAAAAGGTGTGAGGGAAACTAATAGGGCTAAAAGACTGATAAGCGGCATTTTGGGAAAGCAAATCTTAGCAGGACTTATACACTTAATGGTAAGGTCTGAGGGAGTGTTGCTGAACAAAGAGACCTTGGAGTGCAGGTTCATAGCTCCTTGAAAGTGGAGTCGCAGGTAGATAGGATAGTGAAGAAGGCGTTTGGTATGCTTTCCTTTATTGGTCAGAGTATTGAGTACAGGAATTGGGAGGTCATGTTGTGGCTGTACAGGACATTGGTTAGGCCACTGTTGAAATATTGCATGCAATTCTGGTCTCCTTCCTATCGGAAAGATGTTGTGAAACTTGAAAGGGTTCAGAAAAGATTTACAAGGATGTTGCCAGGGTTGGAGGATTTGAGCTATAGGGAGAGGCTGAACAGGCTGGGGCTGTTTTCCCTGGAGCGTCGGAGGCTGAGGGGTTTACAAAATTATGAGGGGCATGGATAGGATAAATAGACAACGTCTTTTCACTGGGATTGGGGAGTCCAGAATTGGAGGGCATGGGTTTAGGGTGAGAGGGAAAAGATATAAAAGAGACCTAAGGGGCAACTTTTTTACGCAGAGGGTGGTACATGTATGGAATGAGCTGCCAGAGGATGTGGTGGAGGCTGGTACAATTGCCACATTTAAGAGGCATTTGGATGGGTGTATGAATAGGAAGGGTTGGAGGGATATGGGCCGGGTGCTGGCAGGTGGGACTAGATTGGGTTGGGATATCTGGTCGGCGTGGACAGGTTGGTCCGAAGGGTCTGCTTCTATGCTGTACACCTCTATGACTCTACATCCCTGGGACCTGACGGGTTGCATCCTAGGATATCAAAGGAAGCAGCTTAAGGATAGCACTAGTAGAATGAAGATCAGCAAGTTTGCAGATTACACGAAGATTGGTGGAGTAGCAGAAAGCATAAGGGACTGTCAGAGAATACAGGAGGATATAGATAGACTGGAGTGTTGGGCGGAAAAGTGTCAGATGGTTTTCAATCCAGACAAATGTGTGGTGATGCATTTAGGCAAGTCTAATTCTAGAGCGAATTATACAATGAATGGAAGAGCCTTGGGAAAAGTTGGTGGGCAGAGAGATCTGGGAAAGCAGGTTCATTGTATCCTGAAGATTGCTGCACAGGTGGATAGAGTGGTCAAGAAGGCATGTAATATGCTTGCCTTCATTGGTACTGAGTATGAGAACTGGCAAGTCATGTTAAAATTGTACAAGACATTGGTTCGGCCGCATTTAGAATGCTGTGTACAGTTCTGGTCACCACATTACCAAAAGGATGTGGAAGTTTTGGAGATGGTGCAGAGAAGGTTTACGAGGATGTTATCTGGTATGGAAGGTGCTAGCTATGAAGAGAGGTTGCGTAGGTTAGGTTTATTTTCATTAGAAAAAAGAAGATTGAGGGGGGACTTGATTGAGGTTTATAAAATCAAGAAGGGTATAGACAGGTTGGATAGAGACAAGCTTTTTTTTCCAGGGTGAAGGATTCAATAATGAGGTCACGCTTTCAAGGTGAGAGGTGGAAAGTTTAAGGGGATACATGTGGCAAGTACTTCACACAGAGGTTGGTGGGCGTTTGGAACGCGTTGCCAGCAGAGACAGGCACTGTAGATTCATTTAAAATGCATCTGGATAAATGCATGAGTAGGTGGGGAGTAGAGGGATACAGATGCTTAGGAATTGACCAACAGGTTTAGACAGTACATTTGGATTGGCTCAGGCTTGGAGGGCCAAAAGGCTTGTTCCTGGCCTGTAAATTTTCTTTGTTGTTTGTTCTTAAAAAATGAGGTATTACGATAGTCAAGAACTGTTCATTTGTAAATAAAGGGTGACTTGGTTACAGGGTGCCTGCCTCTGTAGAGTTATTCAAAATTTGTGCAAAGATTTGTAGCTCGGGTGCTCGTTGTTGTGGTTCTGTTCGCCGAGCTGGAAGTTTTTGTTGCAAACGTTTCGTCCCCTGGCTAGGCAACATCATCAGTGCTTGGGAGCCTCCTGCGAAGCGCTTCTTTGATGTTTCCTCCGGTGTTTATAGTGGTCTGTCCCTGCCGCTTCCGGTTGTCAGTTTCAGCTGTCCGCTGTAGTGGTTGGTATATTGGATCCAGGTCGATGTGTTTGTTGATGGAGTTTGTGGATGAACTCCATCAACATTCATCCACAAACTCCATCAACAAACACATCGACCTGGATCCAATATACCAACCACTACAGCGGACAGCTGAAACTGACAACCGGAAGCGGCAGGGACAGACCACTATAAACACCGGAGGAAACATCAAAGAAGCGCTTCGCAGGAGGCTCCCAAGCACTGATCTGTAGAGTTATTTCATTTGCATAGAATGGGAACAAAATTATTCATGTACACTCTTCAAGACTGCTTAGTATGGACTACAAATTTGCAAATTCTAAAGGAATTACAAGAAATAACAAAGAGCCAGATTCATCTCATTGCCAAGAATTGCCGAGCTACGAGCGTCAAACTGTCAGCTTGGCCAATGATGACAGATCAGTCTCAGAGGACAATTACCAACAGTAGTGATTAATATCAAATATTGACCACAAAGGGTTATTCGATGGAGAAATGCAACTACATAAGTAGAGCAGAGCTGACTGAATATCCAAAATGAGGGACAGAAAATGAGACTGGAAATATAAAGCACAAAAATGGAACACAACAAAACAATGTAAGTTCAAACAGTGAGCCCGGGAGCAGACACTGGTCACATTTTATTGAAATGACTCATTAATGGGAGAGGGTGATCAAATAGTAGCAGATCAGAAAGAGGTAGAAGACAGGATATATGACCTAGTTTAACAAAGTCAAGAAATATAATATGAACTGGGAATAACATTATGAGCATGAGTCTATGTGGGCAGGAAGTGTCCACAAACAAACTATAAGACAAGTTCATAAAAGATCTCAAACAACAGGAATTACAAAACTGGAGAAAATTTGGAATATACACAGAGGTGCTAGATAGGAGACAGCCAGTCCTTTCACATCGATAGATATGCAGATGAAAGATGCTTTCTGATGAACATGTAAGGCTAAACTAAACTAGAATAATGGCAAAAGGTCTTAAAGAAAAAACAACATTGCATCCTCAGGAAAATTGATTGTGAAAACTTTCTTGGCTTTGTTATCAACAAATACTTGACAATGTGGATCAATTTATATTAAAGCTGCATGTTAGCAGTGGAATCAGCTGGAAAGGGAATTCTTTATTCACTCCCATCCCCATCAAAGAGGAAGCTAACTTAGTGGGACTGTTTGGAAGCAATATAAATATGTTTATGGCCTAAATAATAGACATTAATAAGAAACAATAAATAACATTTCACATGTTTGATACTTCTCAACAAGGCCCATCCTATTAAAATTGGACAGTCTCCAGTTCAAAGAAGTCTCTCTCATATTTTATTAGCATCACTGGGGAAAGTTTTCAGGTATCTTTACGTTAGATTCCCTACCGTGTGGAAACAGGCCCTTCGGCCCAACAAGTCCACACTGACCGTCCGAAGAGTAACCCACTCCACTCTGACTAATGCACCTAACAACTATGAACAATTTAGCATGGCCAACTCACTTGATCTGCACATCTTTGGAATGTGGGAGGAAACCGGAGTAGACGGAGGAAACCCATGCAGACACGGGGAGAATGCAGATTTTCTTTTGTGTAAAGGCCATAGGGAATTGGATCCAGATGGGTTTTGACAACAACGGTTATAGCTATTTTTTTAAATTCCAGATTTTTATGGGATTAGAAGTTCACCATCAACTATGGTGGGGTTTGAAGCCAAAACCACATATTAGCCTATAGCATTTCTACCGCACCACCACATTCCTTTATGGGATGGGAATGTGTACGAATTGTCATTAGTCAGCTTAAAGCAGAATTTAAAATTGAAAGTCATGCTTCAAAAGCTTTTAATTATATAGGAATTGACACAAAACATTAAAAATTGAGAATTACTGTGAATGAATGTTAATAGGATCCCATAAATCAGAACACAAATTCTCATAAAAGGAAGGCTCATATAACTAAGGAGGAAGTAGACCAATTAAGAGGTTTATGTGGGCAATTAAAATAGTTACTCACACAAACTAGACTAGATGATGCTATGTCTATTCAAGACAATGTACTTTCTCTTTGTCTTATAACACATAAAATAAAATTACTACGGGTGATTGGGGAAAAAAGGGCACTATTTTATCCAAATTTTAAGAAAAAAACAGACCACACTGGGGGGCTCTTTGACTAAGAAACCCAGGTTAAAGTCCCATCTGCTCCTGAGATGAGTAATGACATCACTGAACAGCTTGATTTAAAATAAAAACACACTGTTGAACTTTCTCTAGCTCCATTTTGATTTAGCTTCCTCCTTTTCTCCCTCTCTCTCCCCTATCTTTCGTGGTCTCCAGTGTCCCGAGCAGGTTTTGCATGTAACAAATTAATCAATTGGAAAACATGGGGGATTTACTAACAGTGGATAATAGATGAAAATGGGCAAGTAATTTTGAGCTGTGAAAAAGAGTTCACATGAAGAGTTCTGGACATGACAAAAAAACAAATGCAACCTGTTGAAGGGCTCTTGTGATACTCGTGGCAATGTCAGTATTAGAATAAATTACAGTATTTTTTATTATCATGTGTATTCAAGTACAGATGTACAGGAGTACAATGAAAGGTTTTACAATGTCGCCTCTTATTGTGCATTCTTATATACACGTACCGAGGTACAAATCTTAGAGACAAACGAGGAATAAAAAAGAAAAGTAGCTGCATTACTTTGCAGAAATAATACATAGTTAAAAGGATAGTCATTACAGCCATATGAACAAAGTACATATGAGCAAGTTTTGAGAAGATTTATCGCTCAGGTTGACCTTCTGGATGTAGGTTTACTCGCTGAGCTGGAAGGTTCATTTTCAGATGTTTCGTCACCATACTAGGTAACATCTTCAGTGAGCCACTGGACGAAGCACTGCTTTTTTTTTTAGATTAGATTACTTACAGTGTGGAAACAGGCCCTTCGGCCCAACAAGTCCACACCGACCCGCCGAAGCGTATACCACCCAGACCCATACTCCTACACTTACCCCTTCACCTAACACTACAGGAAATTTAGCATGGCCAATTCACCTAACCTGCACATTTTTGGATTGTGTGAGGAAACCGGAGCATCCGGAGTAAACTCACGCAGACACAGGGAGAATGTGCAAATTCCACACTGAGGCGGGAGTTGAACCCGGGTCTCTGGCACTGTGAGGCAGCAGTGCTAACCACTGTGCCACCGTGCTGCCCACCGCTGATGATTCCTGTTTTCTATTTATATGTTTGGGTTTCTTTCCTGTGATGGTATTTCCTGTGGTGATGTCATTTCGTATGATGATGTCATTTCCTGTTCTTTTTCACAGGGGGGTGGTAAATTGGGTCCAAGTCAATGTGTTTGCTGATAGAGTTCTGGTTGGAATGCCATGCTTCTAGGAATTCTCATGCGTGTCTCTGTTTGGCTTGTCCTAGGAATGGATGTATTGTCCCAGTTAAAGTTGTTTCCTTCCTCATCTGTATTGACTGAGACAATACATCCATTCCTAGGACAAGCCAAACAGGGACACGCATGAGAATTCCTAGAAGCATTGCATTCCAATCAGAACTCCATCAACAAACACATTGACTTGGATCCGATTTACTACTCCCCAAGAAAAAGAACAGGAAATGACATCATCATAGAAAATGACATCACCACAGGAAATAACATCACCAACCCAAGAAACCCAAACATATAAATCAAAAACAGGAAACACCAGCAGTGCTTCATCTGGAGGCTCACTGAAGATGTTACCTAGTATGGTGACGAAACAGCTGAAAATGAACCTTCCAACATCCTGAACAAAGTACACATAAACATTACATTGCAGCAGCTGAGCACAGGGGCTTCCACACAGGATCTGACAATCCGTACCAGACCTCAGTCCAACCGCAGCGCTGCACCACTCCAAGCCTGCAGTCTGCTTCGCACCAGCTCTCAGCTGGTCCAAGATAAGTTTTCTCTGGAACTGCTTCCCTGTGCCGATCTCTGCTCTGGGACTCGATTCCCCTCAGTAGCCTCCACACAGGTCTGTTTCTCCTTGCTAGTCTCCACTATGAGACACGATCCCTCTCACTAGCCTCCGCCTGAGACTGCTTCCCCTCACTGTCCTCCGCTCTGGGAATTGATTCTCCTCGCTGGCCTCCACCCAAGACTGCTTCCTCTCACTGGCCACCGCTCTGGGATTGCTTCCTCACGGCTCCGGGATTCACCTCCAGAGCTCAGTTCCTCTATACCCCTCTGGGTAAGTCGGAGTCATAAGTTCACAAAAAAGCAGTAAGGAGGGTAAAAAAGAACGAGAAAGAAACAAAAATGAGTAGAGAAGTTCCGGCTGGAGCATCTTACTCTGCCACTACCTTGCAGAGGAGTTGGGACAAATTATAACTAAGGTGATAAGACTCTGGATCAAGTCCCATCTGCTCCAAAAGCCTGAGTAGACTGATCAGGTTTTTATATTATCCTGTCAAAGTAGACTACTGTTGGAGAAGCTCTAAAAACTAATAAGACATGAATAAAATTAAATTCAGAACAGCATTCATTCAGAATGGGTGACCTAGAAAAAGTGAAATCAGTAACCTTTAGTTATGTCATACGTGCTATTTTCCCAATGATTTTTCGAGAACAGTAGGATTAATTATATTTTGTTGTGAGAAGGAATTACAATGTTGTCCTTAGCTTTGGAATCAAAAGTAATAACAGTGAGTTTTGAGAAGATTTGTAACTCAGGTTGAGGTTTTGGATGTAGCTTTGCTCGCTGAGATTAAAGGCTCATTTCCAGACATTTCGTCACCCTACGAGGTAACATCTTCAGTGGGCCTCAGGCGAAGCACTGCTGAAAATTCCTGCTTTCTAATTAGCTGCTGTTTTAGTGTGTTGGTGGGCTACCAACACACTAAAACAGCAGCTAATATAGAAAGCACAGAGGAACTACGCAGAGCAGAGGTAAATCACCTATATTGTGTATTCAAAAAGAATGGGTACCCAATGAATACAGTCCTCCAATTTCTCAGAACAAACCGAAACAAGCAGACAAAACACGTCCAGAAACCCTAGCCACTCTCCCCTACTCAAAGACATCTCGGAAATGAATGCCAGACTACTCAGACCCCTTAGCATCATGGTAGCCCACAAACCCACCAACACACTAAAACAGCAGCAAATGAACTTGAAAGACCCTATACAGTAAATGAGCAAAACTAATGTAATTTGCAAAATACCGTGCAAGGACTGTAACAAACACTACATTGGACAAACAGGCAGAAAACTAGCTACCAGGATACATGAACACCAACTCGCCATAAAAAGACATGACCCTCTCTCACTAATATCCTTACATATGGATGAGGAAGGACACCACTTCGATTGGGACAACACATCCATCCTAGGACCAGCCAAACAAAGACACGCACGAGAATTCCTAGAAGCATAGCATTCCAACTGGAGCTCTATCAACAAACACATTGAGTTAGACTCCATCTACCACCCCCTGAGAAAAGGAACAGGAAGTGACTTCACCACAGGAAATTACATCACCAACCCAAACATATACATAGAAAGCAGAATTTTTCAGCAGTGCTTTGCCAGATGCCCGCTGAAGATATTACCTAGTAGGGTGACAAAATGTCTGGAAATGAACCTTCAAGCTCAGCGAGCAAATCTACATCCAAAATAAAAATATTGATAGATGCAATATTCATGGCCATGTATTTTGAATATTTTACAGGAGTTCCTACATCAAGGTCAATTGAAAAAAAACATTTATCTATAGATTGCTATACTGATAATCACTCACTCTGGGACAGTGTCCACTTAGCAGCAACTGTTGCTGAAAAGAGACAAGTGTATGAATTGTCAGAAAGGAAGGAAATTTCAAAAATAAAATGGGCTGATGCAAGTAATCAGCGACTGGGTTGCTTAACAAAAGAAGAAATGTTTGTTTGAAAAGCTTGTTTAATGAATTCCAAAGGGACACATTGATTAGAATGAATTAATTGTGTTATAATTTGCTACAGAGATGATTGTCTCCAAGACAATCCCTTACAAAGTAGCTATACCCCTTTTACAAAAGAAGATGCTATTAACTTTCTCCTTAACCAGTGAAGTGGGTAATAGATAGTTGGTTACCTTCAATACAGACTTTTTTCTCAATGGTAATTGCTTCTCATCTCTAAGAGGCTTGGTCATATGATACCCACAGTATGCCTTTTTCTACGTTATTTTGAAATAGTAGGCAAAAGGGGTCAGTTCTTGTCTATACCACTTATACTGACAAAATCAAAACATCCATTGAGGGGCTGCAAAGGAAAAGCTTCTGGATTGTAAAAAGGACTCACTAATCTGCATCTGTGTACCCGACAAGTAAAAACACATTTCTTCAAATGGTGAGACAGAAGACATATTGCAGCAGAACTTCCTCGGAAGATCTTCAAAGGAATTATTAAAGAGAAGAAACTTCATACATCTCCTCAACTACTGGCTAACCAATCAACTGTTCACACAAAGAAATTTCAGACTGCTCAATCTAGTTTTGAACTTTTGGACTCCACTTTAAAAGCCAGGGAATTGATAAATTGATTTCCCTTCATTCATTTGTGTTAAAGTTATGAATAATTGAATCTTTATCCATTTTAATTCTACATCACCTTCTGGTGATGTAGTTAACTTAAACCAACTCTGGTTTAAGTTAACTACAATATTGTTGTGACCTTTGCAAAGTCAGAGCACACAAAAAAAGTGTGCGTGGCGGGGGGTTGGGGAGGAGGAGTTGACACAGAACGTGGCACCACTGTTAAAACTTGGTGAAACATTAAATCACAGTCTTGATTATGAATAGGCGAGATGATGGAAGTAAGGAAAGAGGTTTATTTTACAACTCGAAATTGATCTATTATTTGGTAATTACTAACCTAGGTATTGTCCAGGTCTTATCACATATGGGCATGGACTGCTTTAGTGTCTGTGGAGTCATGAACCATATTGAACATTGTGAAAGCAGCAACCAACATCTCCATTTCTGCCATTAAGATAGCAGGTGAGTCATACAAAACAGCAAGATGATTGGTCCTTACTATCCTGAGGAATCCATTAAACTGGTGTGATGTAAGGTTTCTGAGCTCAGGCTCATAGAACAAAGAACAAAGAAAACTTACAACCCAGGATCAGGGCCTTTGGCCCTCCAAGCCTGAGCCAATCCAAATCTACTGTCTAAACCTGTCGCCCAATTCCTAACTATCTGTATCCCTCTGCTTCCTACCTACTCATGCATCTGTCCAGACGCATCTTAAATGAATCTGCTGTGCCTGTCTCTACCATCTCTGCTGGCAATGCGTTCCAGGCACCCACCACCCTCTGTGTGAAGTACTTGCCGCGTGTATCCCCCTTAAAGTTTTCATCTCTCACCTTGGAAGTGTGACCTCTCGTTATTGAATCCTTCACCCTGGGAAAAAGCTTGTCTCTATCCACCCTGTCTATACCCTTCATGATTTTGTAAACCTCATTCAGGTCCCCCCTTAATCTCCTTTTTTCGAATGAAAATAAACCTAACCTACTCAACCTCTCTTCATAGCTAGCACTTTCCATACCAGGCAACATCCTCATAAAGGAGGAGAAAGTGAGGTCTGCAGATGCTGGAGATCAAAGTTGAAACTTTATTGCTGGAACAGCACAGCAGGTCAGGCAGCATCCAGGGAACAGGAGATTCGACGTTTCGGGCACAGGCCCTTCTTCAGGAATGAGCAGAGAGTGTTCAGCAGGAGAAGATAAAAGGTAGGGAGGAGGGACTTGGAGGAGGGGCGTTGGAAATGTGATAGGTGGAAAGAGGTCAAGGTGAGGGTGATAGGTCGGAGTAGGATGGAGGCGGAGAGGTCAAGAAGAAGACTGCAGGTCAGGAAGGCGGTGCCGGGCTGGAGGGATTCGGCTGAGACAAGGTGGGGGGAGGGGGAATGAAGAAACTGGTGAAGTCCAAGTTCATCCCCTGTGGTTGGAGGGTTCCCAGTCGGAAGATAAGACGCTCCTCCTCCGACCGTCGCATTGTTGTGGTTTGGCGGTGGATGAGTCCAATGACCTGCATATCCTCGGTGGAGTGGGAGGGGGAGTTGAAATGCTGTGCTACAGGGTGGTTGGATTGGTTCGTCCGGGTGGCCCAGAGGTGCTCTCTGAATTGCTCCGCAAGTAGGCGGCCTGTCTCCCCAATATAGAGGAGGCTACACCGGCTGCAGCGGATGCAGTAGATGATGTGGGTGGAGGTGCAGGTGAATCTGTGGCGGATATGGAAGTTTCCTTTGGGACCTTGGAGAGAAGTGAGGGGGGAGGTGTGGGCGCAAGTGTTGCACCTCCTGCGGTTGCAAGGGAAGGTGCCGGGAGTGGAGGTTGGGTCGGTGGGGGGTGTGGATCTGACAAGGGAGTCGCGGAGGGAGTGGTCTCTACGGAAAGCTGATAGGGGAGGGGAGGGAAATATATCCTTGGTTCTGGGGTCTGTTTGGAGGTGGCGGAAGTGACGGCGGATGATGCGCTGTACATGGAGATTGGTGGGGTGGTAGGTGAGGACCAGTGGGGTTCTGTCCTGGTGGCGGTTGGAGGGGCGGGGCTCAAGGGCGGAGGAGCGGGAAGTGGAGGAGATGCGGTGGAGGGCACCGTCGACCACGTCGGGGGGGAAATTGCGGTCCTTGAAGAAGGAGGCCATCTGTGTTGTACGTATTTTGAACTGGTCCTCCTGGGAGCAGATGCGGCGGAGACGAAGGAATTGGGAGAATGGGATGGCGTTTTTACAGGGGGCAGGATGGGAGGAGGTGTAGTCCAGGTAGCTGTGGGAGTCGGTTGGTTTGTAGTAGATGTCCGTGTTGATTCGGTCGCCTGAGATAGAAACAGAAAGGTCTAGTGGCGCTACCTCGTGCTCCCACGAGGAGGTTGAACAGTTCATCCACTACACTAACACCTTCCACCCCGACCTCAAATTCACCTGGACAGTCTCGGACTCCTCCCTCCCCTTCCTAGACCTTTCTGTTTCTATCTCAGGCGACCGAATCAACACAGACATCTACTACAAACCAACCGACTCCCACAGCTACCTGGACTACACCTCCTCCCATCCTGCCCCCTGTAAAAACGCCATCCCATTCTCCCAATTCCTTCGTCTCCGCCGCATCTGCTCCCAGGAGGACCAGTTCAAAATACGTACAACACAGATGGCCTCCTTCTTCAAGGACCGCAATTTCCCCCCCGACGTGGTCGACGGTGCCCTCCACCGCATCTCCTCCACTTCCCGCTCCTCCGCCCTTGAGCCCCGCCCCTCCAACCGCCACCAGGACAGAACCCCACTGGTCCTCACCTACCACCCCACCAATCTCCATGTACAGCGCATCATCCGCCGTCACTTCCGCCACCTCCAAACAGACCCCAGCACCAAGGATATATTTCCCTCCCCTCCCCTATCAGCTTTCCGTAGAGACCACTCCCTCCGCGACTCCCTTGTCAGATCCACACCCCCCACCGACCCAACCTCCACTCCCGGCACCTTCCCTTGCAACCGCAGGAGGTGCAACACTTGCGCCCACACCTCCCCCCTCACTTCTCTCCAAGGCCCCAAAGGAAACTTCCATATCCGCCACAGATTCACCTGCACCTCCACCCACATCATCTACTGCATCCGCTGCAGCCGGTGTGGCCTCCTCTATATTGGGGAGACAGGCCGCCTACTTGCGGAGCGATTCAGAGAGCACCTCTGGGCCACCCGGACGAACCAACCCAACCACCCTGTAGCACAGCATTTCAACTCCCCCTCCCACTCCACCGAGGATATGCAGGTCATTGGACTCATCCACCGCCAAACCACAACAATGCGATGGTCGGAGGAGGAGCGTCTTATCTTCCGACTGGGAACCCTCCAACCACAGGGGATGAACTTGGACTTCACCAGTTTCTTCATCCCCCCTCCCCCCACCTTGTCTCAGCCGAATCCCTCCAGCCCGGCACCGCCTTCCTGACCTGCAGTCTTCTTCTTGACCTCTCCGCCTCCATCCTACTCCGACCTATCACCCTCACCTTGACCTCTTTCCACCTATCACATTTCCAACGCCCCTCCTCCAAGTCCTTCCTCCCTACCTTTTATCTTCTCCTGCTGAACACTCTCTGCTCATTCCTGAAGAAGGGCCTGTGCCCGAAACGTCGAATCTCCTGTTCCCTGGATGCTGCCTGACCTGCTGTGCTGTTCCAGCAATAAAGTTTCAACCAACATCCTCATAAACCTTCTCTGCACCTTCTCCAAAGCATCCAAATCCTTTTGGTAATGTGACGACCAGAACTGTACATAGCATTCTAAATGCTGCCAAACCAATGTCTTGTACAATTTTAACATGACTTGCCAGCCCTAATACTTAATACCCCGTCCAATGAAGACAAGCATATTATATGCCTTCTTAACCGCTCTATCCACCTGTGCAGCAACCTTCAGGGTACAATGGACCTGCACTCCCAGATCTCTCTGCCCATCAACTTTTCTCGAGGCTCTTCCGTTCATTGTATAATTCGCTCTAGAATTCGACTTGCCTAAATGCATCACCTCACATTTAACTGGATTGAACTCCATCTGCCACTTTTCTACCCAACTCTCCAGTATATCTATATCCTCCTGTATTCTTTGACAGTCCATTATGCTTTCTGCTACTCCACCAATCTTCGTGTCATCTGCAAATTTGCTGATCATACCAACAGTGCCCTCTTTCAGATCATTTATGTATATCACAAACAACAGAGGCCCCAACACTGTTATTCTAAATGGCGCAGGATCATGGCAACAGCGGAATAGCTTTTCACTGTTATTGGCTTTGTCATTGGTTGGGTCCAGTGCTGGTTGTAGTGAAGCAGTGGCAGTAGGGAATCACAGTGATGTCAATGAAGTGGGCCTGGCAGCAAGACATGTTACCCTGATGTTGGTGGCGGCAAAGTGGTGACGAAGGAGAATTGGCTCAGCAGGGATTGAGTTCCGGAACCGCAATATCATGCTGCAACTATACAAAACATTGGTGGGCCACACTTGGAATATTGTGTACAGTTCTGGTTGCCCCATTACATGAAGGATATGGAAGCATTGGAAAAGGTGCAGAGGAGATTTACCAGGATGTTGCCTGGTCTGGAGGGAAGGTCTTATGAGGAAAGGCTGAGAGACTTGGGTAGGTTCTCATTGGAAAGAAGAAGGCTAAGAGGGGATTTGATAGAGACATACAAGATGATCAGAGGATTAGATAGTGAAAGACTTTTTCCTAGGATGATGACGTCAGCTTGTACAAGAGGGCATAAGTACAAACTGAGGGGTGATTAAAAACAGATTAAAAACAGAAGTCAGAGGCAATTTCTTTACGCAGAGAGTGGTAAGGGCATGGAATGTCCTACCTGCTAAGGTAGTCAACTCAGCCACATTAGGGAGATTTAAACAATCCTTAGATAAGCACATGGATGATTTTGGGATAGTGTAGGGGGACGAGCTGAGAATAGTTCACAGGCCGGCACAACATCGAGGGCCGAAGGGTCTGTTCTGCGCTGTATTGTTCTATGTTCTATGTTCTATGAAAGATGGCGCTTGAAAAACAGCAACTTCAACTTTGGTTCAGTATGGTGTAGACTGATGGACACTACTTAGGCGATACCATTCCATTTTTCTTCTTAATTTTAAATTATTCTAAATGGCGCCGGATCATGGCGACAGTGGAAAAGCTTTTCACTGTTATTTACTGTTTTCTCACTGTAAAATACACATGACAATTGAAAAAAAACATTCGACCCCTGCAAGGAACCAAGATGACTGACATCCAAAAACTGCAATCATCTTCTTTCGAGCTAATCTCCTAATGATCCAAGCTGATGGTAACTGTACAAGACAGTTTCCAGAGTGAAACCTGACTTGATAGACCATGACCGTTATTTTTCAATTTTTTTTTACAATGTTCAGTCTCTTGAGATGTGAGGTGCATGACATATATTTTTAATATCATTCATTCTAACGTTTCTACTTTGAACAAGTTGAACATGGGTGGTTAAAAAATGTATGAAAGGTTTCCGGGAATATTATGAGCTTTTCTTTGTACTTGGCTTCGGGGAAATACCCATATCGTGGAAATCTTTCTGGTTTCAGTTTTCAGATATCTTGATGGAAGTGAGATGTGCAAAACAATTTCTCCTGAAGAAACCAATCTAGAATTTGATTGGTGAAGAGTTTGGTTTGAAAGTTCCAGATGAGAAGTGTTGCTTAGAACCTTGAGGTTATACTTGAAGCTGCGAATATCTAAGATCAGTTACCTGAGCACTCAGGGAAGAAACTATCAAGTTTTCAAGAATGGGAATTAAAAGCAACAGTTAAAGTACCTGTAGATGTGACAGAGAAGAGAATTCTCTCTGTTTCTTGAATACAATAAAGGAGTGCTATTGGAATAGATAGAGTATTGTATTTTGCCATGTATTTTGAAATCTTCAAAATTGTATTGAATTTATCTTATTGTATTGTGTGTAGTAAACTTCTGTTTTATTGTTAAATCCAAAACTGCAACATTCTTTGGTTGTGTTTCAGTGAAAGGAGAACCTCTCTGGTTCTCACCTTTCACCCCACTAATCTCCAGATACAAAGCATTATCCTCCGCCATTTCTGCCAACTACAATCAGGTGCCACACGGGAGGCTGCTGAGCAAGGTGAGGGCCCATGGTGTTCGAGGTGAGCTGCTGGGATGGATTGAGGATTGGCTGTCTAACAGAAGGCAGAGAGTTGGGATAAAAGGTTCTTTTTCAGAATGGCAGCCGGTGACGAGCGGTGTCCCGCAGGGTTCGGTGCTGGGGCCACAGCTGTTCGCATTATATATTAATGATTTGGATGAGGGAACCGGGGGCATTCTAGCGAAGTTTGCCGATGATACGAAGTTAGGTGGACAGGCAGGTAGTACTGAGGAAGTGGGGAGGCTACAGAAGGATCTAGACAGGTTGGGAGAGTGGTCCAGGAAATGGCTGATGGAATTTAACGTGAGCAAGTGCGAGGTCTTGCACTTTGGCAAAAAGAATAAAAGCATAGACTACTTTCTAAATGGTGAGAAAATTAATAAAGCCAAAGCACAAAGGGATCTGGGAGTGCTAGTCGAGGATTCTCTAAAGGTAAACATGCAGGTTGAGTCCGTGATTAAGAAAGCGAATGCAATGTTGTCTCTTATCTCAAGAGGGTTGGAATATAAAAGCAGAGATGTACTACTAAGACTTTATAAAGCTCTGGTTAGGCCCCATTTGGAGTACTGTGTCCAGTTTTGGTCCCCACACCTCAGGAAGGACATACTGGCACTGGAACGTGTCCAGCGGAGATTCATACAGATGATCCCTGGAATGACAGGTCTAACATATGAGGAACGGCTGAGGATACTGGGATTGTATTCGTTGGAGTTTAGAAGATTAAGGGGAGACTTAATAGAGACGTACAAAACAATACATGGCTTGGAAAAGGTGGATGCTAGGAAATTGTTTCAGTTAAACGAGGAGACTAGGACCCGTGGACACAGCCTTAGAATTAGAGGGGGTCATTTCAGAACAGAAATGCGGAGACATTTCTTCAGCCAGAGAGTGGTGGGCCTGTGGAATTCATTGCCACGGAGTGCATTGGAAGCCGGGACGCTAAATGTCTTCAAGGCCGAGATTGATAGATTCTTGTTGTCTAGAGGAATTAAGGGCTACGGGGAGAACGCTGGTAAGTGGAGCTGAAATGCGCATCAGCCATGATTGAATGGCGGAGTGGACTCGATGGGCCGAATGGCCTTACTTCCACTCCTATGTCTTATGGTCTTATGGCCCCTCCACCATAGATACAATTCTCTCCCCACCCTATCAGCATTCCACAGAGACCATTCCCTCCACAACTCCCTTGATAGGTCCATGCCTCCCACCAACCCACCCGCCACTCCCGGTACCTTCCCTTGTTGCAACAAGAGATGTAAAATCTGCGCCCCACACCTCCCCTCTCATCTCTATCCAAGGCCCCAAAGGATCCTTCCACATCTGGCGGAAACTTTCCTGCAAATCTAAACACTTTATCTACTGTGTCCGTTGCTCTCAATGTGGTCTCTTCTACATTGGGGAGACATGATGCCAACTTATGGAATATTTCAGATAATATCTCTGGGACACACGCACCAAACAACCCCATCACGCTGTGGCCAACCACTTCAACTCCCCCTTCCACTCCGCCAAGGTCATGCAAGCTCTGAGCCTCATCCACTGCCAAATCCAACCCACCTGATACCTGGAAGAAGAACGCCTCATCTTCTCCCTTGGGACCCTCCAACCAAATGGCATCAACATCAATTTCACCAGTTTCCTCACCTCCCATATCCTACCTCATCCCAGATCCAAGCTTCCAACTTGGCAACGCTCTATTGATCTACCCTCCCCTCCGAGCTATCATCATCGCCTTTCCACTTGTATCTACCTATCGCCTTCCCAGTTACCTTCCCCCAGTCCTACCCCCAACCTCCTATTTATCTCTCAGCCCCCTTCTCACTCCCCTATATTCATGATGAAGGGCTTCTGCTCAAAATGTCGATTCTCCTGCTCTCGGATGCTTTCTGATCAGCAGTGCATTTCCAGCTCCACACTTTTCGAATGTACTTCAGTGAAAGACCACCTTGCTAAACTAAAATAAGATATGATATATCAAGCCAGACTTGTATGAGATCCGACTTGTTTAATAACAACATCAGTAAGCACCTGCCCATGTACCTTTTTACAAAATAACCCAAAATACACAAAAGAAAAACACAGATTATAATATGCTGGCCAAGAAACATGTGAAAAATCTGATAACAAACAAGAGAAGGAAGAATGTATACTCCTTATCCAAGCAGCACCTTTACAGACACTCAAGGTTCAGTGAAGTTTATTATCACACGAAAACCTCTTGCTCAAATGATATGATTGAAATTGGTTTCTTTTCAGCAAAATTCTGTGCATTCACACAATGCTATATTCTTTAGTTGGACTATAACCTGGTGTCGTGTGATTTTTAACTTTGTGCTCCCCAGTCCGGCACCTCCACATCATAAATAGTTTGGTTTCTTCTACTTTATCTTCACTTCCTTTGCACAATTAAAATCAAATCTGTAGCATGGTGTGTGGGAATTTTGGTAAATCATTGTCTCGTTTAAACCGAAACGAAATAGTCAAAATAGGATCTACTAAGCCAGACTTCAGTTTGAGATGTGACATGCTCAATAATATCTTAAACACCTTGTATCTAAAGCACCTTGTATCTCTCTCTGAGCTGCAAACTCAAGTTATCAAATACATGCACAATTATTTCCCCTTTGTGACTTGCTGGTCATTTAGCTGAAATCGTATGACTTCTTGTAAATGATGTTTTGAACTCAACATTCAAAATTAATTTCTGACTTCTTTTCAAAAAAACATAAGATTTTCACAGAACTGAGAAACAACAACCCATTCCTCTTCACCTCAGAAACCAAGCACTCAAAGGAGAAGAACATATTGTGAACATTCATTACAGTACAACTTGTTTTGTACACTGTATGTATTTAAGTAGAAGACCGCTCCCTTCTCACACTTGTCTCATCTGTTATGCTTGAAGTTATATTTCTGAGCCTTTCCACACTCTTTGTTCTTTTACTTGTTCTGTTAACTTTAATAACCTCTGCTGAGCCCGCCCTCAGTTTAAGTTTTTCCACAATCTTCCATGCAGTTGAAACCCTGCTCTTCCCCATTCAGTTTAAAGCCCCATCCATGCCCTAGTTATGCGATTTGCCAGGACTCTGGACCTAACATGATTCACATGGAGCCCACCACATTGGAACAGCTACCACCTTCCCCAGTATCTTGGAATTCCACAAAGCCAGTTAATTGGATTCAAAATTGGCTCAATGGTACGAAGCAGAGGGCAATAGTTGAAGGTTGCTCCTCAGCCTGGAGGCCTGTGCCTAGTGGTGTGCCAGAGGAATGAATGTTGGGACCTTTGTTATTTGTTATTTACATAAATGATCTGGATGTGAATATACAAGACATGATTACTAAGTTTGCGGATGATACAAAATTAAGAGGTATCGTTGATAGTGAGCAAGGTTATCAAAATTACAGAAGGATTTTGATCAGATGGGGAAGTGGACTGAGAATTGGCAAATGCAATTCAATATAGGTATGAGTGAGGTGTTGCACTTTGAAAAGTCAAGCCAAGGGACGTCTTACAGTAAACAGTAAGATCCTGAGGAGTGTTGTGAAACAGAGGGACCTAGGAGTACAAACACATAGTTTGTTGAAAGCAGCGTCATAGATGCACATGGTGGTGAAGAAGGCATTTAGCATGCTGGCCTTCATCAATTTAGGCATTAAGTGCAGGAGTTGGTATGTTACATTACAGTTTTATAAGTCATTGGTGGGGCTGCATTTGGAGTATTGTGTACAGTTTTGGTCACCCTGTTATAGGAAAGACAGTTAAAATGGGAAGAGTGCAAAGAAGATTTACGATGATGTTGCCAGGATGAGATATGGGAAGAGGTTGGCCAGGGTAGAACCTTATTCCTCAGAACACAGGGGAGTGGCAGGTGACTTTATTGAAGTGTATAAGATCATGAGGGGCATAGATAGGATGAATGCACTTTCCCGGGAATGGGGAATTGAAAACTAGAAGACATAGGTTTAGGGTGAGAGGGGAAGGATTTAGGAAGGATCTGAGGGACAACTACTTCATGCAGAGAGCGATGTGTATTTGGAATGGGTTGCCAGAGAAAGTGGTTGAGACAGGTACAATAGCAACATCTAAAAAACATTTGGATAGGGACATGAACATGAAGGATTTAGAGGGATATGAACCAAATGCAGACAATCGGAACTACCTGAGTGGGCACCATGGTCAGCATGGGCCAGTTTCAGCGAAGGGCCTGCTTCCATGCTGTATTACTCTATAACTCTATTGATGCTAATGCATCGTGAATTTGAACCCATTTCTCCAACACCAATCTTTCAGCCATGTGTTTAGCTTTTTAATCATTTGCTCCTGCCAAGTTGCTTGTGGCTCAGGTAGTAATTAGAGAACATAGAACATAGAACATAGAACAATACAGCACAGAACAGGCCCTTCGGCCCACGATGTTGTGCCGAACATTTGTCCTAGCTTAAGCACCCATCCATGTACCTATCCAATTTCCGCTTAAAGGTCACCAATGATTCTGACTCTACCACTCCCACAGGCAGCGCATTCCATGCCCCCACCACTCTCTGGGTAAAGAACCCTCCCCTGACATCTCCCCTATAACTTCCACCCTTCACCTTAAATTTATGTCCCCTTGTAACACTCTGTTGTACATGGGGAAAAAGTCTCTGACTGTCTACTCTATCTATTCCCCTGATCATCTTATAAACCTCTATCAAGTCACCCCTCATCCTTCGTCTTTCCAATGAGAAAAGGCCTAGCACTCTCAACCTATCCTCGTACGACCTATTCTCCATTCCAGGCAACATCCTGGTAAATCTTCTCTGCACCCTCTCCAAAGCTTCCACATCTTTCCTAAAGTGAGGCGACCAGAACTGCACACAGTACTCCAAATGTGGCCTAACCAAAGTCCTGTACAGCTGCAACATCACTTCACGACTCTTGAATTCAATCCCTCTGCTAATGAACGCTAATACACCATAGGCCTTCTTACAAGCTCTATCCACCTGAGTGGCAACTTTCAAAGATCTATGAACATAGACCCCAAGATCCCTCTGTTCCTCCACCTTACTAAGAACCCTACCGTTAACCCTGTATTCCGCATTCTTATTTGTCTTTCCAAAATGGACAACCTCACACTTGAACTCCATCTGCCACTCCTCAGCCCAGCTCTGCATCATATCTAAGTCCCTTTGCAGCCGACAACAGCCCTCCACACTATCCACAACTCCACCAATCTTCGTATCATCTGCAAATTTACTGACCCACCCTTCGACTCCCTCATCCAAGTCATTAATAAAAATTACGAACAGCAGAGGACCCAGAACTGATCCCTGCGGAACTCCACTTGTAACTGAGCTCTAGGCTGAATATTTACCATCTACCACCACTCTCTGACTTCGACCGGTTAGCCAGTTTTCTATCCAATTGGCCAAATTTCCCTCTATCCCATGCCTCCTGACTTTCCGCATAAGCCTACCATGGGGAACCTTATCAAATGCCTTACTAAAATCCATGTATACTACATCCACTGCTCTACCCTCATCCACATGCTTGGTCACCTCCTCAAAGAATTCAATCAGACTTGTAAGGCAAGACCTACCCTTCACAAATCCGTGCTGGCTGTCCCTAATCAAGCAGTGTCTTTCCAGATACTCATAAATCCTATCCCTCAGTACTCTTTCCATTACTTTGCCTACCACTGAAGTAAGACTAACTGGCCTGTAATTCCCGGGGATATCCCTATTCCCTTTTTTGAACAGGGGCACAACATTCGCCACTCTCCAGGCCCCTGGTACCACCCCCATTGACAGTGAAGACGAAAAGATCATGCCAACGGTACTGCAGTTTCCTCTCTTGCTTCCCACATAATCCTAGGATATATCCCGTCAGGCCCGGGGGACTTGTCTATCCTCAAGTTGTTCAAAATGTCCAACACATCTTCCTTCCTAACAAGTATCTTCTCTAGCTTACCAGTCCGATTCACACACTCCTCTTCAACAATACGGTCCCTCTCGTTAGTAAATACTGAAGAAAAGTACTCATTCAAGACCTCTCCTATCTCTTCCGACTCAATACACAGTCTCCCACTACTGTCCTTGATCGGACTTACCCTCGTTCTCGTCATTCACATGTTTCTCACAAATGCATAAAATGCCTTGGGGTTCTCCTTGATCCTATCCGCCAAAGATTTTTCATGCCCTCTCTTAGCTCTCCTAATCCCTTTCTTCAGGTCCCTTCTGGCTATCCTGTATCCCTCCACTGCTCTGTCTGAACCCTGTTTCCTCAACCTTATGTAAGCCTCCTTCTTCCTCTTTACAAGACATTCAACCTCCCTCGTCAACCAAGGTTCCCTCACACGACCATCTCTTTCCTGCCTGACAGGTACATACATATCAAGGACACGTTGTATCTGTTCCTTGAAAAAGTTCCACATTTCCACGACATCCTTCCCTGACAGCCTATGCTCCCAACTTATGCTCCTCAGATCCTGTATTACAGCATCGTATTAACCTTCCAATTGTAAAACCTACCCTGTTGCACGCACCTATCTCTCTCCATAACCAAGGTGAAAGTCACAGAATTGTGGTCACCATCACCAAAATGTTCACCCACTAACAAGCCCATCACTTGTCCCGGTTCGTTACCAAGTACTAAATCCAATATGGCCTCCCCTCTGGTCTGACAATCTACATACTGAGTTAGAAAAGCTTCCTGGACACACTGCACAAACACCACCCCATCCAATCTACTTGATCTAAAGAGCTTCCAATCAATATTTGGGAAGTTGAAATCGCCCATGACTACTACCCTGTGGCTTCTGCACCTTTCCAAAATCTGTTTCCCAATCTGTTTCTCCACATCTCTGCTGCTATTGGGGGGCCTATAGTAAACACCCAACAAGGTGACTGCACCTTTCCTATTTCTGACTTCAGCCCATACTACCTCCAAAGGCAGATCCCCCTCGAACTGCCTTTCTGCAGTCGTTATACCATTTCTAATTAGCAAAGCCACCTCCCCTCCTTTTTTACCACCATCCCTAATCTTACTGAAACATCTGTAACCAGGAACCTCCAACAACCATTCCTGTCCCTCTTCTATCCACGTTTCCGTGATGGCCACAACATCGTAGTCCCAGGTACCGATCCATGCCTTAAGTTCACCCACCTTATTTCTGATACTCCTTGCGTTGAAGTATACGCACTTGAACCCATCTCTGTGTCCGCAAGTATTCCCTGTCAGTGCTACCTTCTTCACACCTCCCTACATTCTTGGACATCCTGACAAACAGCTAGCCTACTTGCTGGACTACAAGTCCGGATCCCATCCCCCTGCCAAATTAGTTTAAACCCCCCCGAAGAGTGCTAGCAAACCTACCCCCCAGGATATTTGTTCAGGTGCAACCCGTCCTGCTTGAACAGGTCCCACCTTCCCCAGAATGCAGTCCAATTGTCTAAATACCTGAAGCCCTCCCTCGTACACCATCCTTGCAGCCATGTGTTCAACTGCACTCTCTCCCTATTCCTTGCCTCACTGTCACGTGGCACCGGCAACAACCCAGAGATGACGACTCTGTCTGTCCTAGCTTTTAGCTTCCAGCCTAACTCCCTGAGCTCTTGAATGACCTCCCCAACCCTCTGCCTACCTATGTCGTTGGTGCCAACGTGCACCACGACTTCTGGCTGCACACCCTCCCCCTTAAGGATTCTGAAGACACGGTCCGAGATGTCTCGGACCCTGGCACCCGGGAGGCAACAAACCATCCGAGAGTCTCGCCCATGTCCACAGAACCTCCTGTCTGTCCCTCTAACTAAAGAGTCTCCTATAACTAGCCCTCTCCTCCTCTCCCCCTTTCCCTTCTGAGCCTCAGAGCCAGACCTCGCGCCACAGACCCGGTCACTGCAGCTTACCCCTGCTAGGCTGTTCCCCCCCAACAGTATCCAAAGCGGTATACTTATTGTTGAGGGGAACGACCACAGGGGATCCCTGCACTGCCTGCTTCCTCCCCTTCCCACCTCTAAGTGTTACCCAGCTACCTCTGTTCTCTGGCGTAACTATGTCCCTGTAGCTTCTATCCAGTTCCAGTTCCCTAACTCGTTCTGTGAGGAGCAGGATCTGACTGCATTTCCTGCAGACGAAGTCGGCAGGAGTATCGGTGGTCACCGATGGTCACCCCTACCTCAAACATCCTGCAGGAGGAACATTCCACTGCCTGCGCTGCCATTACTCTACACTTCGTCTCCAAAACAAGAACACTGAGTTTTTGGTTCTAATTTTTAATTTAGCTCTGAGCTGCTCATATTCCCTCAGCAGAACCTGTTTCCTCATTCCAACTGTATCAACAGTATTTATTTGGACCACATCAATTGGATCTTTCCACTTCCCCTTCCCATCCAAGTTCCTCTGCAGCCCGATTATATTTTCTGAACGCGGGCACCAGACCTTCAGGACTCTCGATCTTTGCCAAAGAGCAATGGCTTGATTCCATTATCACCAATTAATTCTACATTTCTCTTTTCTCTCTCCAATCTTGAATGGCTCCCTGGGCCATGGTACTATAGTCAGTTTGCTCACCCTCCCTATTGCCCCTACTCCCATCCATACAGCAAGAATCTCAAACCTGTTAGATAAGCTCAGGGCTGAGGCTCCTTCAGTACCACCTCCTGGATTCCTTTACTTGCCTCAATCATAGTCACACCCTCCTATCCCTGACCAAATACGATGTAGTTAATTGAATGGGTGTGACAGAAATACAGCATCCAGGTAACTCTCCTGCTCCTTGATATGTCACAGAGTTCGAAGCTCAAACTCTAGCTCATCAACTCATAGATCACCTACAGTGTCGAAGCAGACCAGTCAGCCGATCAGGTCCATACCAACTCTCCAAACAGCATCCCACCCAGAAACACACCCCTAGCCAATAACCTTATATTTCCCATGGCTAATCCACTTAACCTGCACATTTTTGGACTTTGGGAGGAAACCCACACAGACACGGGAGAATGTGCAAACTTTAGACAGTTGCCTGAGGCTGGAATCGAACCCAGGACCTGGTGCTTTGAAGCAGCAGTGCGCTACTGTGGCACCCCCAACTCTGAGCCAGAACTCCTCAAACAACAACACTTGCTCCAGATGTGGTTACCATGAACCACAGTGGGGACCACCAGCTTCTGCATCACGTAGGTCCAACACTTTTATTTAGTTCTTAATTTGATTTTTCCTACTTGTCTTTTACTTTGTCTATAAATACTTCCCCTATTTGCCTTCAATTTGAAAGCAACCTGTAATAAATAGTCAAATTAATAGCTATTACCGACTAATGAACTTACGGTCTTCCTGTGATGTCACTCTTTTGCGCTGGGGCCCTAATCCTGGGTTCAATTTATCATGGTTAAAAAGTAACCTTTCAAATTAAGAACTAAAAACAAGCATAAAATACCTCTTTCCCTCTGCACTGAACTCCAATGGTGCTTCCAAATTCCACACTGGCCTTCATCAGTCAGGGCAGTGAGTACAGAAGTTGGGAAGTTATGTTGCAGTTGTACAGGACATTGGTCAGGCCGTACTTGGAGTCTAGTGCTCAGTTTTGGTCACCTTGCTTTATGAAGGATGTTATCAAATGGGAAAGAGTGCAGAAGAAATTTACAAGGATATAGCCAGGACTCCAGTGACTGAATTATAGGAAGAGGTTGGACAAGCGAGGACTTTTTCTTTTGCGTGTAGGAGACTAAGGGTGAAACTTTATAGAAGTGTATAAGAAAATGATAGGATGAATGCACTCAGTCTTTTTCCCAGAGTTGGGAAATTGAGGATGAGAGGGAATCAGTTTAAGGTTAGAGGGGATGGATCAGTACTTGGGATTACAATTTTTAGATTAGATTAGATTACTTATAGTGTGGAAACAGGCCCTTCGGGCCAACAAGTCCACACCGACCCGCCGAAGCGTAACCCACCCAGACCCATTCTCCTACATTTACCCCTTCACCTAACACTACGGGCAATTTAGCATGGCCAATTCACCTAACCCCTGCACATTTTTGGATTGTGGGAGGAAACCGGAGCACCCGGAGGAAACCCACGCAGACACGGGGAGAATGTGCAAACTCCACACAGAGAGTCGCCTGAGGCGGGAATTGAACCCGGGTCTCTGGCGCTGTGAAGCAGCAGTGCTAACCACTGTGCTACCGTGCCGCCCATAACAATGTTGTGGCCATAACGGAGATGTGGGTTTCACTGGGGCAGGAATGGTTGCTTGATGTTCCAGGGTTTAGAACGTTTAAAAATGACAGGGAGGGTGGAAAAAGAGGAGGGGGTGTAGCATTGTAATCAGAGAGTGCATCACAGCTACAGAAACGAAGGTTGTTGAGGAAGGTTTGTCTACTCAGTCAGTATGGGTGGAAGTTAGGAACAGCAAGGGAACAGCCATCGCATTGGGGGTTTTCTACAGACCATCTAATAGCAATAGAGAGATTGAAGATCTCATAGGCCGGCAGATTCTGGAAAAATGCAAAAGTAGCAGGATTGTTGTTATGGGTGATTTCAACTTTCCCAATATCGACAGGAACCTCCTTAGTGCAGATGGTTTGGATGGAGCCAATTTTGTCACGTGTGTTCAGGAGGGTTTCCTTACTCAGTATGTAGACAGACCGATGAGGGGAGAGGCCATTTTGGATTTGCTGCTCGGTCACGAGCCAGGACAGGTGTCAGATCTCGCGGTGGGAGAGCACTTTGGTGACAGTGATCACAACTGCCTCACATTTAGCATAGCCTTGGAAAGTGAAAGGAGCAATTACCGAGGGAAGATATTTAATTGGGGAAAAGGAAATTATGACGCTATCAGACAGGAGTTGGGAAGTATAGACTGGGAGCAATTGTTCCACAGAAAGGGCACAGCAGACATGTGGAGAGTACTTAAGGAGCAGTTGTTGTGAGTGATGCACAAATTTGTTCCTCTGAGGCAGGTAAGAAGGGGTAAGATTAAGGAACCTTGGATGATGAGAACAGAGGAGCTTCTCATCAAAAGGAAGAAGACAGCTTATGTAAGGTGGAGGAAGCAAGGATCTAGCACAGCTTTACAGGATTACAGGCTTGCTAGTAAGGAGCTCAGAAATGGACTGAGAAGAGCCAGGAGGGGGCACAAAAAAGGCTTGGCAAGAAGGATTAGGGAGAACCCAAAGGCATTTTAGACATACGTGAGGAATAAGAAAATGATCAGGGAGAAGGTAGGGCCGATCAGGGATAGCTGAGGGAACTTGTGCGTGGAGTCTGAGCAGATAGAGGAAGCCCTAAATGAGTTTTTTGCTTCAGTTTTCACCAAGGAAAGGGAAATTGTTATAAATGAAAACTTTGAGGAGCTGGGACACAGTCTTGACCAGATCAAGATTTATGAAGTTGACCCCCCACCTTGTCTCAGCCGGATTCCTCCAGCCCGGCACCGCCTTCCTGACCTGCAGTCTTCTTCTTGACCTCTCCGCTTCCATCCTACTCCGACCTATCACCCTCACCTTGACCTCTTTCCACCTATCACATTTCCAACGCCCTTCCTCCAAGTCCCTCCTCCCTACCTTTTATCTTCTCCTGCTGAACACTCTCTGCTCATTCCTGAAGAAGGGCCTGTGCCCGAAACGTCGAATCTCCTGTTCCCTGGATGCTGCCTGACCTGCTGTGCTGTTCCAGCAATAAAGTTTCAACTTTGATCTCCAGCATCTGCAGACCTCACTTTCTCCCCGTGCTAGAAATTTTGGAAAACATTAAGATTGATAAGTCCCCAGGTCCAGACCAGATTTAACCTAGGCTGTTCCATAAGACCATAAGACATAGGAGTGGAAGTAAGGCCATTCGGCCCATCGAGTCCACTCCGCCATTCAATCATGGCTGATGCGCATTTCAGCTCCACTTACCAGCGTTCTCCCGTAGCCCTTAATTCCTCTAGACAACAAGAATCTATCAATCTCGGCCTTGAAGACATTTAGCGTCCCGGCTTCCACTGCACTCCGTGGCAATGAATTCCACAGGCCCACTCTCTGGCTGAAGAAATGTCTCCGCATTTCTGTTCTGAAATGACCCCCTCTAATTCTAAGGCTGTGTCCACGGGTCCTCGTCTCCTCGTCTAACGGAAACAATTTCCTAGCATCCACCTTTTCCAAGCCATGTATTATTTTGTACGTCTCTATTAAGTCTCCCCTTAATCTTCTAAACTCCAACGAATACAATCCCAGTATCCTCAGCCGTTCCGAGAAGCAAGAAAGGAGGTTGCTAAGCCGCTGGCGAGGATATTGGCCTCCTCACTCTCCACGGGAGTCGTACCGGAGGATTGGAAGGAGGCGAATGTTGTTCCTCTTTTCAAGAAGGGTAATAGGGAAATCCCTGGCAATTACAGACCAGTCAGTCTTACTGGTCAGCAAAATTTTGGAAAGAATTCTGAGGGATAGGATTTATGACTATTTGGCAAAGCATAGTGTGATTAAAGGCAGTCAGCATGGCTTTGTGAGGGGCAGGTCATGCCTCACAAATCTTATTGAGTTATTTGAGGAAGTGACAAGACAGGTCGACGACGGTCGAGCAGTGGATGTGGTGTATATGGATTTCAGCAAGGCATTTGATAGGGTTCCCCATGGTAGGCTCATTCATAAACTCAGGAAGTATGGGATACAGGGAGATTTGGCTATCTGGATTCAGAATTGGCTGGCTGACAGAAGGCAGAGAGTGGTTGTAGATGGAAAATATTCTGCCTGGAGGACAGTGTTGAGTGGGGTCCCACAGGGGTCTGTACTTGGGCCTCTGCTCTTGTAGTTTTTATAAATGACTTGGATGAGGAGGTTGAGGAGTGGGTTAGTAAATTTGCAGATGACACAAAGTTTGGAGGTGTCATCAATAATATAGAGGGCTACTGCAGGCTGCAGAGCGACATAGAATGCAGAGCTGGGCTGAGAAATGGCAGATGGAGTTCAACCTGGATAAATGCAAAGTGATGCATTTTGGAAGGTTGAACTTGAATGCTGAATATAGGATTAAAGACAAGATTCTTGGCAGTGTGGAGGAACAGAGGGATCTGGGTGTGCAAATGCATAGATCCCTCAAAGTTGCCACCCAAAGTGGATAGGGTTGTTAAGAAAGCATATGGTGCTTTGGCTTTCATAAACAGGGGGATAGAGTTTAAGAGCCGTGAGGTTTTGCTGCAGCTCTACAAGTCCCTGGTGAGGCCACACTTGGAATATTGTGTCCAGTTCTGGTCGCCTTACTACAGGGAAGATACAGAGGCTTTGGAGAGGGTGAAAAGAAGGTTTACCAGGATGCTGCCTGGACTGAAGGGCTTGCCTTATGAAGAAAGGTTGAATAAACTTGGACCTTTCTATCTGGAGAGAAGGAGGAAGAGAGGAGACCTGATCGAGGTGTACAAAATAATGAGAGGAATAGATAGTCAATAGCCAGAGACTTTTCCCCAGGGCAGGATTGACTGGTAATAGAAGTCATAGTTTGAAGATATTAGGAGGAAGGTATAAAGGCGACGTCAGGGGTAGGTTTTTTACACAGAGAGTTGTGAATGCATGGAATGCGTTACCAGTGGTGGTGGTGGAAGCAGAATACTGGGGACATTTAAGCGACTGCTGGACATGCACATGGATAGCAGTGAGTGAGAGGTGCGTAGGTTATTACTATATTTTTCATTAGGATTAAATCTAGGCACAACATCGTGGGCCAAAGGGCCTGTTCTGTGCTGTACTTTTCTATGTTCTAATAAATGGGAACCTGAAGAGCCCAATTTTCTTACACAGATGGTGGTATTTATTTGGAATGAGCTGCCAGCGGAAGTGGTTGAAGCTGGTACATTAACAACATTCAAAAGGCATTTGGACAAATACATGAATAGGAAAGGTTTAGAAGGATATGGGCCAAGTGCAGACAAATGGGGTTGATGTTGACGAACACTTTGGCCGACATGGACCAGTCTGGGCTGAATGGCCTGTCTCCGTGCTGTAGGACTCTACGACTATGATCTTAGCAAGTCACTCAGTTCAAGGGTAATTATGACTGGGTAACAAATTCTGGCCTTATGAGTTACACTGACATCCCAAGAAAGAATAACGAAAAGCAACTGCAACTGTAACTGCTTATTATGTTTCTTTATCTGAGCTCTGAGATGGAGAGGGATCTGGTTGTCTTGGTACAAAAAACACAAATATTTAGTCTGCATGTAAATAAGAATGTTAATGGAATGTTATAATTGTTTGCAAACTGAATTGAATACACATGTTTGTGAAGTTATGTTTCAGTTCTATAAAGTATTAGTGAGTCCACATGCGGAGTAATGTGTGCAATACTGGTCACCTGATAGAAGAAAGTATCTAAATGGGTTGGAAGTAGATCAGAGTAGATCTACTAGACTGATAACTGTAATGAGCAGATTTGCCTTAATAGGAATGGTTGGACAGGCTAAGCTTACTACCGCTGGTTTTTCTCCTGAGGTGAAAAAGACAACTTGAATGAAACATTCAGAATCCTGAAAGTTAGACATAAAGAGAATGAATGATCTTATGGGAGAATCTAGAACTGGGACTGACTGTTCAAAAATAAGTGAACATTCATTTAAAACAGACAGTGACTTTTTGTGTGGCTTTGGAACTTTCACTGAAAAGGTTGTGGAAGCAAAGACCTTTATTATTTATAAGGCAAGTGTAGATAGATTATTTGTGAAGTGAGAGAGAGAAGGAGAAGTGGGTTTGTGGATGTGAGTTCAGTCAACATCATATGAAATAGGGGATCTGGCTCAAGTGACTGAATGGCCCATTTCTGCTCCTGTTTGTCTGTTTTAAGATCATAAGACAAAGGAGCAGAACTTCGGCCATTCAGCCCACCGAGTATGCTCCACCATTCAATACGGCTGATAGGCTTATTAACCACGTTCTCCCGTTTTCCCCCCATAACCCTTGATCCCCTTGATACTCAAGAACTGATCTATCCAGTTTTAAATGTACTCAATGGCCTGGCCTCCACAGCCTTCTGTGGCAATGAATTCCATAGATTCACCACTCTCTGGCTCAAGAAGTTCTCCTTATCTCCATTCTTTACTCTAAGACTGTGTCCTTGGGTCCCAGTCTCTCCTACCAATAGAAATATCTTCCCAACATTGACCCTATCCAGGCCATTCAGTATTCTGTACATTTCAATTAGATACCCTCCTCATCCTTCTAAACTCCATGGAGTATAGACCCAGAGTCCTCAAACATTCCTCATAGAACATAAAACAATACAGCACAGAACAGGCCCTTCGGCCCACAATGATGTGCCGAACATTTGTCCTAGCTTAAGCACCCATCCATGTACCTATCCAATTGCCGCTTAAAGGTCACCAAAGATTCTGACTCTACCACTCCCACAGGCAGCACATTCCATGCTCCCACCACTCTCTGGGTAAAGAACCCACCCCTGACATCTCCCCGATACCTTCCACCCTTCACCTTAAATTTATGTCCCCTTGTAACACTCTGTTGTACCCGGGGAAAAAGTTTCTGACTGTCTACTCTATCTATTCCTCTGATCATCTTATAAACCTCTATCAAGTCACGCCTCATCCTTCGCCGTTCCAATGAGAAAAGGCCTAGCACTCTCAACCTATCCTCGTACGACCTATTCTCCATTCCAGGCAACATCCTGGTAAATCTTCTCTGCACCCTCTCCAAAGCTTCCACATCTTTCCTAAAGTGAGGCGACCAGAACTGCACACAGTACTCCAAATGTGGCCTAACCAAAGTCCTGTACAGTTGCAACATCACTTCACGACTCTTGAATTCAATCCCTCTGCTAATGAACGCTAATACACCATAGGCCTTCTTACAAGCTCTATCCACCTGAGTGGCAACTTTCAAAGATCTATGAACATAGACCCCAAGATCCCTCAGCTCCTCCACCTCACTAAGAACCCTACCGTTAACCCTGTATTCCGCATTCTTATTTGTCTTTCCAAAATGGACAACCTCACACTTGGCAGGGTTGAACTCCATCTGCCACTCCTCAACTCAGCTCTGCATCATATCTAAGTCCCTTTGCAGCCGACAACAGCCCTCCTCACTATCCACAGCTCCACCAATCTTCGTATCATCTGCAAATTTACTGACCCACCCTTCGACTCCCTCATCCAAGTCATTAATAAAAATTACGAACAGCAGAGGACCCAGAACTGATCCCTGCGGAACTCCACTTGTAACTGGACTCCAGGCTGAATATTTACCATCTACCACCACTCTCTGACTTCGACCGGTTAGCCAGTTTTCTATCCAATTGGCCAAATTTCCCTCTATCCCATGCCTCCTGACTTTCCGCATAAGCCTACCATGGGGAACCTTATCAAATGCCTTACTAAAATCCATGTATACTACATCCACTGCTCTACCCTCATCCACATGCTTGGCCACCTCCTCAAAGAATTCAATCAGACTTGTAAGGCAAGACCTACCCTTCACAAATCCGTGCTGGCTGTTCCTAATCGAGCAGTGTCTTTCCAGATACTCATAAATCCTATCCCTCAGTACCCTTTCCATTACTTTGCCTACCACTGAAGTAAGACTAACTGGCCTGTAATTCCCGGGGTTATCCCTATTCCCTTTTTTGAACAGGGGCACAACATTCGCCACTCTCCAGTCCCCTGGTACCACCCCCGTTGACAGTGAAGACGAAAAGATCATTGCCAACGGTACTGCAATTTCCTCTCTTGCTTCCCACATAATCCTAGGATATATCCCGTCAGGCCCGGGGGACTTGTCTATCCTCAAGTTGTTCAAAATGTCCAACACATCTTCCTTCCTAACAAGTATCTCCTCTAGCTTACCAGTCCGTTTCACACTCTCCTCTTCAACAATACGGTCCCTCTCGTTCGTAAATACTGAAGAAAAGTACTCATTCAAGACCTCTCCTATCTCTTCCGACTCAATACACAGTCTCCCACTACTGTCCTTGATTGGACCTACCGTCGTTCTCGTCATTCACATGTTTCTCACATACGCATAAAATGCCTTTGGGTTATCCTTGATCCTATCCGCCAAAGATTTTTCATGCCCTCTCTTACCTCTCCTAATCCCTTTCTTCAGGTCCCTTCTGGCTATCCTGTATCCCTCCACTGCTCTGTCTGAACCCTGTTTCCTCAACCTTATGTGAGCCTCCTTCTTCCTCTTTACAAGACATTCAACCTCCCTCGTCAACCAAGGTTCCCTCACACGACCATCTTTTTCCTGCCTGACAGGTATATACATATCAAGGACACGTCGTATCTGTTCCTTGAAAAAATTCCACATTTCCACGACATCCTTCCCTGACAGCCTATGCTCCCAACTTATGCTCCTCATATGTTAAGCTTTTCATTCCTGGGACTATTCTCGTGAACCTCCTCTGAACACACTCCAGGGCCAATACATCCTTCCTGCAATATGGGGCCCAGACCAAATGTGGTCTGACCAGAGCCTTGCAGAGTCTCAGAAGTACATCCCTACTTTTATATTCAAGTCCTCTCAAAATAAATACCTTCATTGCATTTGCCTTCCTAACTATTGACTGAACCTGCAAATTTACTTTGAGAAAATCCTGAACTAGAACTCCCAAGTCTCTTTGCATTTCGAATTCTAAATTTTTTCACCATTTAGAAAATAGTCCATACATCTATTCTTCCTATGAAAGTGCATGCCCTCACACTTTCCCATCCTGTACTCTATCTGCCACTTCTTTGCCCACTCTCCTAACCTGTCCAAATACTTCTGCAGCCTCTCCAACTCCTAACTACTGCCTGTATCACTACCTATCTTCGTATCCTCTGCAAACTTAGCTAGAATGCCCTCAGTTCCTTCATCAAGATTATTAATGTACTAAGTGAAAAGTTGTAGTCCCAACACTGAGCCTTGTGGAACACCACTGCCATCTTGACAAGGACCCTTTTATCCCCACTCTCTGATTTCTTCCAGACAGCCAAGCTTCTATCCATGTGAGCACCTTACCACGGGCCCTTGTCTTACTCAGTAGCCTTGAATTTAGGCTGTTGTCAGAAGCAACAAGTATATGTAGATTTTTATTAACCACAAAATGGCTTTTCAATTTAAAATAACATAACAAAAATGGCTTTAGATTTTTCTTTGACACTGTGAACTTGAACTGATGCTTTGCTGAGTTGGTTGTATTTAGAGATAAGAGAAAACAATGGAGTTTTCATAATATGAATCATAAGACAGTGATTTGGTATTTGAACTAACCTTGAACTAGCAAGCATGGGATGATTTTGTGAATAAAACAATCTGTTTCTCAGGAAATGTCATTGGATTAGCCTGCTGTTAATCATGTCACCATATTACAGTTGATTGGACTTTTCTTGTAATTAAGAAACCTTTCCAAGGAAAAAATCATTGGATTAACCTGCTGTAAATCATGTTACCTTATTACATTTGATCAGTCTTCTTGTAATTAAGGCAGTGCTGTCTCTTAAAAAACATATAAATAATGTGTAATTTTCGAATGTAATTGTGCCATTTCTGCACGGAACAGAAGCTTTTAACCTCTGTGTTGCTAGATAAAACTGCGCCAGGCTGCCTTAATTTATTAAACAGGTAACCTTGCTTTAAACAGACTGTAGTCCTAGTGATTCTTTTGACCGATCTCGGGACCCTGGGATTCTAGATCTTCAGCCTCCTGTGCGGCACCTTGTCAAAAGCCTTCTAGAAGTCCAGGTAGATAACATCCATTGGTTCTCCTTGGTCTAATCTGCTTGTTTCTTCTTCAAAGAATTCTAGCAGATTTGTCAGGCATGACCTAGACTTGATGGAACCATGCTGACTCTATTTTACCATACAATTCTAAGTATTTAGAAATCTCATCCTTCACAATGGATTCTAGAATCTTACCCACGACTGTGGTAAGGCTAACCTGTCTGTAATTTTCTGTCTTTTGCCTTACTCCATTTTTAAGCAAGGCTGTCACGTTAATAATTTTCCAGTCCTCTGGGACCCTCTGTGATTCTAGCGATTCTTGAAAGATCACCACTAAAACCTCTGCTATCTCTTCAGCTATCTCCCTTCAAACTCTGGGGTGTAGTCCATCTGGTCCAGGTGATTTATCCACCTTCAGGCCATTCAGTTTTTCTAGCACCTTCTTCTTGGTGATGACCACCATACTCAGCTCTGCTCCCTCATCCCCTTGAGTTTTTGAGATATTGCTCGTCTTTGAATGTGAAGACAGATGCAAAATAATTATTCAGTTCCTCAGCCATTTCTTTGTTCCCACTACCATTTCTACAGTGGTATCGTCCAGCGGTCCAATGTCCACTTTTGCCCTTTATATATCTAAAGAAACCCTTACAGTTTTCCTTTATTTTACTGGCTAGCTTACCCTCATATTTAATCTTCTCCCTCCTTCTTTGTTTTTTGTTGCCCTCTGTAACCTTCCCAATCCTCTGGTTTCCCACTGCCCCTCACCACATTATATGCTTTGTTTTTTGCTTTTATGCTATCATGACTTCCCTCGTCTGCCATGGTTGCCTCATCCTCCCTGTACCATGTGTTTTTTTGCCTCAGAATGAATCTCTGTTGTGTCTCCTGGATTACTCCCAGAAACTCCTGCCATTGCTGTTCCACTGTCTTTCCTTCTTGGCTTCTCTCCCAGTCAATTATACTCAGCTCCTCCATCATCTGTCTGTAGTTGTCTTTATTCAGCTGTAATACCATTACCACTGGTTCTATTTTTTCTCTCTCAAATTGCAGAGTAAATTCAATCATATCATGACCACAGCCTCCTAAGGGTTCCTTCACCTTAGGCTCCCTTATCAAGTCTGCCTCATTGCACAACGTTACATCCAGTATTGCCATTTCCCTTGTGGGCTCCAACACAATCTGTTCCAAAAAGATATCATACAGACATTCCACAAATTCCTTTTCTTGCAATCCACTACTAACATGAATTTCCCAGTCCACCTGCAAATTGAAATCCCTCATGATCACAGTAACTTTGCCTTTCCTACACATCTTTTCTATCTCCTGGTGTATATTGCACCCCAGCTCTTGACCACTGCACATAACTCTCACTCTACGGTTTTTTTCAAATTTTTGCAATTCCTCAATTCTACCCACACAGATTCTACACCATCTGACCCTACTTTGTTTCTTACCATTGATTTAGTTTCATTTCTTACTAATAAGACAATCCCACCACCTCTGCCCAGCTGCCTATCTTTTCGATAGGATGGAAATCCTTTAAATTCAGATCCCAATCCTGATCACCTTGCACTCATGTCTCCGTGATGCCCACTATGTCGTACCTAGGAGAAAGTAAATGCTGAACACCAGTCGTGAGTGAGGCCCTAGAAAAGTACAGTAGACCAGACAGCATCTGAGGAACAGGAGTATTGACGTTTCGAGCATAAGATGAAGGACTTATGCATGAACCATCGATTATCCTGCTCCTCGGAAGTTGCCTGGCCCGCTGTGCTTTTCCAGCGCCACACTCTTGACCACGCCATATCTGCCAATTTCAATCCACACCACAAGCTCATTTACCTTATGCCTTATACTGCACACATTCAGATATAACACCTTCAGTCCTGTATTAATCATCCCTCTTGTCATTCGTTTGTCCAGTGTGCTTTGTGATGATGCTGCTCCTTTAGCAAAGTTACAGTGTCTTCGTTTTTTTTTCAGAGAGGTTATAAAGGCACAGAGCTGGTTTGATTATGGTTAACAGACACTGCTTCAGGCAAAAGGCTTTTAAGTTTCAAAATAAAACACTTGTAGAATGTAAGTGAAGTGGCCAGTTCTCCCAACTCAGCTTTTCTCTGGTTTGATTTTTTTTTTGGCCAGTCTGGCTATCCACTGAAAACAGAAAGGCAGTTTTGAAGCTGTGGGACCCAAAGAAACAGGACTTTGCTGGTACTCTCGCTCTTTGACATATCTCCTGTAAGACCCTGGGTTTGATTTTACCTTTTGTGCAAGTGGTGTTTATGGGGAATATTGCAGGTATTTGGAACAGCATTATTAAGGTGGGATGATCTGTTAAGTTTTCAGACAGGTTAAATTCTTCTGTATTCTGTTCTCTTTTGTTTGTGTTTCATTTGGTAAGCTTGTAAATAAATTCCGTTTTAGAACAAAGACCAAACAAACTAACAGCACAGGAAAAGGCCCTTCGGTCCTCCAAGCCTGCACCAATCTAGATCCTCTATATAAACTGGTCAACTATTTTCCAAGGATCTATATCCCTCTGCTCCCTGCCCATTCATGTATCTGTCTAGATACATCTTAAAGGTCACTATCATGCCCGCCTCTACCACCGCCGCTGGCAGCGCATTCCAGACACCCACCACCCTCTGCATAAAGCACCCAAGCACAGCTCCCTTAAATGTTTTCCCTCTCACCTTGAACTTGTAACCTCTAGTAATTGAGCCCCCCATTCTGGGTAAAAGCTTCTTGATATCCACCCTGCTTACACCTCTCATGATTTTGTAGACCTCAATCAGGTCCCCCCTCAACCTCCATGCTTCTAATGAAAATAATCCTAATCTACTCAATCTCTCTTCATAGCGAGCACCCTCCATACCAGGCAACATCCTGATAAACCTCCTCTGCACCCTCTCCAAAGCATCCACACTTGTTTGGTAATGTGGTGACCAGAAGTGTATGCAGTATTCCAAATGTGGCTGAACCAAAGCTCTATAAAACTATCATATGACCTGCCAACTCTTGTACTCAAAAGCCCGTCAGATGAAGATAAGCATGCTGTGTGCCTTCTTGACCATTCTATCAACCTGCATTGCCACCTTCAGGGTACAATGGGCCTGAACACCCAGATCTCTCTGTATATCAATTTTACCCAGTGCTTTTCCATTTATCATATAGTTTGCTCTAGAATTAGATCTTCCAAATTGCATCACCTTGCATTTGCCTGGATTTAACCCATCTGCTATTTCTCTCCCCAGCTCTCCAATCTAGCTATAGTCTGCTGCATTCTTTGACAGTTCCCTTCACTATCTGATACTCCACCAATCTTAGCGTCATCTGCAAACTTGCTAATCAGACCACCCATACCTTCCTCCAGATCATTTGTATATATCACAAACAACAGTGGTCCCAGCACAGATCCCTGTGGAACACCACTGGTCACAGATCTTCACTTTGAGAAACTCCCTTCCACTACTACTCTCTGTCTCCTGTTGTCCAGCCAGTTCTCTATCCATCTAGCGAGTACACCCTCAACCCTATGCAACTTCACCTTCTCCATCAGCATATCATGGGAAACCTTATCAAATGCCTGACTGAACTCTCTATAAATATTTAAATGATGTCTACAGCCCTTCCCTCATTAATCAACTTTGTCACTTCCTCGAAAAGTTCTATTAAGTTGGTAAGACATAACCCTCCCTGCACAAAACCATGCTGCCTATCATTTTCTTCCAAATGTAAATAGATTCAATCCCTCAGTATCTTCTCCAACAGCCTCCCTACCATTGATGTCAGGTTCACCTGTCTATAATTACCTGGATCATCCATGTGATCCTTCTTAAGTAAGTGGACATGAGCAATTCTCCAGTCCTCCGGGACCTCACCTGTGTTCAAGGATGTTGCAAAGATATCTGTTAAGGCCCAGCCTATTTCCTCTCGCTTCCCTCAATAACCTGGGATAGATCCCATCCGCACCTGGGGACTTGTCCACCTTAATGCCTCTCAGAATTCCCAACACTGCCTTCCTCCTTATGCTGACTTGACCTAGAGCAATCAAGCATCTATCCCTAACCTCAAAATCCATCATGTCCTCTCCTTGCTGAATACCAACGCAAAGTACTCATTAAGAATCTCACCCATTTTCTCTGACTCCATGCATGACTTTCCTCCTTTGTCCTTGAGTAGGCCAAACCTTTCTCTAGAAGGCTCTAGAAGCCCTTCTCCTGAAGAAGGGCTTATGCCCGAAACGTCGATTCTCCTGTTCCCTGGATGCTGCCTGAGCTGCTGCGCTTCTCCAGCAACACATTTTCAGCTCTGATCTCCAGCATCTGCAGACCTCACTTTCTCCTCAAACCTTTCTCTAGTCATCCTCTTGCTCCTTATATACAAATAAAAGGTTTTGGGATTGTCCTTAACCCTGGAGAAAGTGAGGACTGCAGATGCTGGGGATCAGAGTTAAAAAAGGTGTTGCTGGAAAAGCGCAGTAGGTCAGGCAGCATCAAAAGAGAAGGAGAATCAACGTTTCAGGCATAAGCCCTTCTTCAGGAATGTCGATTCTCCTGCTCCTTGGATGCTGCCTGACCTGCTGTGCTTTTCCAGCACCACTCTAATCTAGACTCCGATCTCCAGCATCTGCAGTGCTCACTTTTGCCTAGACCTTACGTATGCTTCCCTTTTCCTCTTAGCTACTCTCACAATTTTACCTGTCATCTATGGTTCCCTCATCTTGCCATTTCTATCCTTCATTTTCACATGGACATGGCTGTCCTGCACTCTAATCAAGCTCTCTTTAAAAGCCACATATCAAATGTGGATTTACCGTCAAACAGCTGCTCCCAATCCGCATTCCCCAGCTCCGGCTGAATTGTGGTATAGTTGGCCTTTCCCCAATGTAGCACTCTTCCTTTAGGACCACACTCGTCTTTGTCCATGAGTACTGTAAAACTTATGGAATTGTGATCACTATTGCCAAAATAAGCCCCTAGAAACTTCAATCACCTGGCCGGGCTCATTCCGTAACACCGGGTCCAGTATCGCCCCTTCCCTTCACACATTTACATCCTGTTCTGTAATATCCTCCTGGATGCTCCTTACAAATTCTGCTCCATCTAAACCTCTAACACGAAGTAAATCCCAGTCAGTGTTGGGAAAACTAAAATCTCCCATCACCACCACCCTGCTGCTTCTGCATTGTTCCATAATTTGTTTACATAATTGTACTTCTACCTCATGCTTGCTATTGGGAAGCCTGTAGTACAGCCCCTTCCTATTGCTGAGCTCTCCTCATATTTGCTCATTGATCGAGTCCTGCATAGTGCCCACCTTCAGCACAGCTGTGATATCCTCCCTGACCAGTAATGCAACTCCGTCACCCCTTTTAGCTCCCTCACTATCGCACCTGAAGCATCAATATCCTGGGATATTTAGTTGCCAATCTTGCCCTTCCTTCAACCAAGTCTCAGTAATAGCAATAACATCATACTCATAGGCACAAATCCAAGCCCTAGGTTCATCTTCCTTACCTACTATACTTCTTGCATTAAAACAAATGCACCTCAGACCACCTGTCCCTTTGCATTCATCATCTGCTCCCTACCTACTATTTCGCTTAGTCATTATCTGATTCCTTACAGGCTTTAGTTACTACTCCTTACTGTCCACTAACCACCTCATTTGGTCCCCATCCACTTGCCACATTAGTTTAAACTCTCCCCAACAGTGTAAACAAAAGCAGCCCAAAAGGACACTGATTCCAGGTGTAGACCATCCAATGTGTAATAATCCCACTTGTTTAAAACTAAGTGGTTTGACCAGCTTCATCCCTCCTGGATTATCCATGTTACACCTGCTTAAAACAACTGGCAAAGTTCGGGTCAGGAATACTTTCTTGAAATATTTTAGAACATAGATCAATACAGTGTAGAACAAACCCTTTGGCCCTCGATGTTGCGCTGACCTGTGAACTCATCTAAGCTCATCCCCCTACACTATTCCATCATCATCCATGTGCTTATCCAAGGATTGTTTAAATCTCCCTAATGTGGTTGAGTTAACGACATTGGCAGGCAGGGCATTTCACGCCCTTACCACTCTCTGAGTAAAGAACCTGCCTCTGACATCTGTCTTAAAATCTATCACCCCTCAATTTGTAGTTATGCCTCCTCGTACAAGCTGACATCACCATCCCAGGAAAAAGACTTTCACCGTCTACCCTATCTAATCCTCTGATCATCTTGTATGTCTCTATCAAATCCCCTCTCAGCCTTCTTCTATCCAATGAGAACAAACCCAAGTCTCTCAGCCTTTCTTCATAAGACCTTCTCTCCAGACCAGGCAACATCCTAGTAAGTCTCCTCTGCATGTTTTCCAATGCTTCCACATCCTTTCTGTAAGGGAGCAACCAGAACGGCACACAATCTTCCAAGTGAGGTCACACTAGTGTTTTGATTGGTTGCAGGACATTACGGCTCCAGAACTCAATCCTTCTACCAATAAAACCTAACACACCATATGCCTTCTTAACAGCACTATCAAACTGGGTTGCAACTTTCAGGGATCTATGAACATGGATTCCAAGATCCCTCTGCACATCCACACGACCAAGAATCTTTCCATTGACCCAGTATTCTGCCTTCCTGTTATTCTTCCCAAAGTGAATCACCTCACATTTATCTGCACTGAACTCCTTTCAGCCCAATTCTGCAGTTTATCCCCCTGCAACCTGCAACATTCTTCCACACTGCGCACCACTCCATCGGCTTTAGTGTCATCTGCAAACTTACTAACCCATCCACCTATGCCTGCATCCAAGTCATTTATAAAAAATGACAAACAACAATAGTCCCAAACCAGATTCTTGTGGCATACCATGAGTAACTTGACTCCAGGCTGAATATTTTCCAAAAACCACCACTCGCTGTCTTCTTTCAGAAAGCCAGTTTCTAATCCAAATTGCTAAATCACCCTCAATCCCATGCCCCTGCATTTTCTCCAACAGCCTTCCATGTGGAACCTTATCAAAGGCTTTACTGAAGTCCATGTACATTGCATCAACTGCCGTAATCTCATCCACATGCTTGATCACCTTCTCAAAAACCTCAATGAGGTTTATGGGACACGACCTGCCCTTGACGAAACCATGTTGACTATTTCCAATCAAACTGTTGCTTGCCAAATGATTATAAATCCTATCTCTTATAATCCTTTCCAAAACCTTTTCTACATCTGACTTAAGGCTCACTGGTCTATAATTACCTGGGTCATCTCTACTGCCTTCTTGAACAAGGGCATAACATTTGCAATCCTCCAGTCCTCTGGTACTAAGCCTGTAAATAATGAACACTCAAAGATCAAAGCCAAAGGCTCCGCCATCTCCTCCGAAGCTTCCCACAGAATGGGATAAATCTCATACGGCCCAGGGAACTTATCTACTTTCACTCCTTCTAGAATTGATAACACCTCTTCATAACTAACCTCGATCCTTTCTACTATAATATTTCATATCTCATTCTTCTCCTCTCCAATATTCTCCTTTTCCTGAATGAAAACCGATGAGGAATATTTGTTTAGCACCTCTCCGGTCTCCATAGGGTCCACCTTCAACTTCCCACTTCTGTCTTTGACTGGCCCTCTTCATACTCTAGTCATCTTTTTATTCCTCACATACCTACAGAACGATTTAGAGTTCTCCTTTATTCTATTTGCTAAAGACTGCTCATGTCCTCTCTTTGCTCTTCTTAACCCTCTCTTTAAATCTTTCCTAGCTGATCTGTAACTCTCCATCGCCTCATCTGTACCTCATCAACACATAAGCCTCCTTCTTCTGTTTAACAGGAGATGCAATTTCTGTAGTAAACCATGGCTTCCTTACCTTATCACTTCCTCCCTGCCTGACAGGGACATACCTATCAAGGACATACAATATCTGTTCCTTAAACCAGCTCCACATTTCGATTGTACCCATCCCCTGCATTTTGCTACCCCATTCTATCCCTCCTAAGTCTTGCCTAATTGCATTATAATTGCCCTTTCCCCATCGATAACTCTTGCCCTGTGGCATGCACCTATCCCTTTCCATTGTTAAACTAAATGTAACTGAATTATGGTTACTCTCTCCAAAGTGCTCAAATACCACTAAATCAAACAACTGGCCTGGTTCATTACCAAGAACCACATCCAGTGTGGCCTACCCTCTTGTCGGCCCCACATTGGACAAAAACTGATCCACCCGACATACTAGAGTTATAGCATTTCCAGTCAATGTTGGGGAAGTGAAAGTCCCCCATAATGACCACCCTGATCCTTTCACTCCTACCCTGAATCATTTTGCCGATCCTCTCCTCCACTTCCCTGGAACTCTGCGAAGGCCTATAAAAACTCCCAGCAGTGTGACCTCTCCTCTCCTGTTTCTAACATCAGCCCATACTACCTCAGTAGACGAATCCTTGTCAAATGTTCTTTCAGCCACCGTTATACCATCCTTGACTAACAAGGCCACACCTCCTCCTCTTTTACCAACCTGCCTGTTATTAATGAAAGATCTAAACCCTAGAACCTGCAACATCCATTCCTGACCTTGCTCTATGCATGTCTGCAAAATGGCCACAACATCGAAGTTCCAGGTACCTATGCAAGCTGCAAGCTCACCTACCTTATTTTGGATACTTCTGGCGTTGAAGTAGACACACTTCAAACCAGCTTGCTGTCTGTCAGCACATTCATGTGACCATGAAATCTTATCCATACTCTCATCCTCCTGTGTACTGGAACTACACCTCAGGTTCCCATCCCCCTGCTGAGCTAGTTTAAACCCATCCGAACAGCACCAGCAAATTTCCCACCCAGGATATTAGTACCCCTCTGGTTCAAGTGAACAAAATCCTGTTTGTAGAGGTCCCATTGTCCCCAAAATGAGCCCCAATTATCCAAGTACCTGAAACCCTCCCTCCTGCACCATCCCTGCGGCCACGTGTTCAGCTGATATCTCTCCCTATTCTTTGCCTCGCTATCACATGGCACAGGTAACAAACCAGAGATAACAACTCTGTTTGTTTTAGCTCTCAACTTCCACCCTAGCTCCCTGAAATCCTGCCTTACATCCCTATCCCTCTTTCTATCAATGTCGTTGGTACCTACGTGGACCATGACTTGGGGCTGGTCACCCTCTACCTTCAGGACCCCAAAGACACGATCCAAGACATCACGGACCCTGGCAACACACTGTGAGTCTCTTTCGCACCCAACAAAACTTCTTCCTGACCGTCTAACTATTGAGTCCCCAATGACTAACACTCTCCTCCTTTCCCTCTTACCCTTCTGTGCAACAGGGACAGGCTCTGTGCCAGAGACCTGCATCCCATTGCATACCCCTGGTAAGTCATTTCCCCCCCCATTAGTATCCAAAATGGTATACTTCTTTTTCAGGGGAATGACCCAGGGGATCCTTCCACTGACTGTTTTTCCCCCTTTGAACAGTGGCCCAGATTTCTTCATGCCTAAGAGTAATTCCTTTCCTGTAACTCTAATCTATCACAGCCTCTGCATCCCAGCACCCAGTTCATCCAGCTCCCGCCCCAGTTCCCTAACACGGTCTTGGAGGAACAAGAGTTGGGTGCATTTCCTGCAGATATACTTTTTGGGACACTAATGGTATCTCTCAGCTCAAACATCATGCAGGAGGAATATTCCTCTCCCTGCACTGCCATCTCTGCTGGAGGGGAGTCTTGCCTGGTCCACAACAGATTGGGGCTCTTTGTGGGATTTAGAATCATAGAGATGTACAGCATGGAAACAGACCCTTTGGTCCAACTCGTCCATGCCAACTAGATATCCCAACCCAATCTAGTCGCACTTGCTATCAACTGGCCCAAATCCCTCCAAACCCTTCCTCTTCATATACCCATCCAGATGCCTTTTAAATGTTGCAATCGTATTAGCCTCCACCACTTCCTCTGGCAGCTCATTCCATACACGTACCACCCTCTGGATGAAAAAGTTGCCCCGTAGGTCTCTTTTATATCTTTCCCCTTTCGCCCTAAATCTATACCCTCTACTCCCCCACCACAGGAAAAAGACTTTGTCTATTTATCTTATCCATGTTCCTCATGATTTTATAAACCTCCATAAGGTCACCCCTCAGCTTCCAATGCTCCAGGGAAACAGCCCTCACCTATTCAACCTCTTCCTTTAGCTCAAATCCTCCAACCCTGGCAACATCCTTGTAATTTTTTTCTGAACCCTTTCAAGTTTCACAACATCTTTCCGATAGGAAGGAGACCAGAATTGCACGCAATATTCCAACAGTGGCCTAACCAATGTCCTGCACAGCCGCAACATGGCCTCCCAACTCCTGTACTCAATACTCTGACCAAAAAAGGAAAGCATACCAAACATCTTCTTCACTATCCTATCTACCTGTGACTCCACTTTCAAGGAGCTATGAACCTGCACTCCAAGGTTTGAACTCCAGCAACACTCCCTAGGATCTTACCATTAAGTGTATAAGTCCTGCTAAGATTTGCTTTCCCAAAATGCAGCACCTCACATTTATCTAAATTAAACTCCATCTGCCAGTTCTCAGGCCATTGGCCCATCTGGTCCAGATCCCGTTGTAATCTGAGATTGCCTTCTTCGCTGTCCACTACACCTCCAATTTTGGTGTTATCTGCAAACTTACTAACTACAGTTCTTACACTCACATCCAAATCATTTATATAAATGATGAAAAGTAGTGGACCCAGCACTGATCCTTGTGGCACTCTACTGGTCACAGGCCTCCAGTCTGAAAAACAACACTCCACCAACACCCTCTATCTTCTACCTTTGAGCCAGTTCTGTATCCAAATGGCTAGTTCTCCCTGTATTCCATGACATCTAACCTTGCTAACCAATCTCCCATGGGGAACCTTGTCGAACACCTTACTGAAGTCCATATGGATCACATCTACCGCTCTGCCCTCATCAACCCTCTTTGTTACTTCTTCAAAAAAACTCAATCAAGTTTGTGAGACATGATTTGTCACGCACAAAGCCATGTTGATTATCCCTAATCAGTCCTTGCCTTTCCAAATATATGTCCCTCAGGATTCCTTCCAACAACTTGCCCACCACCGACATCAGGCTCACCGGTCTATAGTTCCCTGGCTTGTCCTTACCACCTTTCTTAAATAGCGGCACCACGTTTGCCAACCTCCAGTCTTCTGGCACCTCACCTGTGACTATCAATAATACAAATATCTCAGTAAGAGGCCCAGAAATCACTTCCCCAGCTTCCCACAGAGTTCTAGGGTACACCTGATCAAGTTCTGGGGTTCTATTGTTTGTTCTATAGTTGCAAATTGAGATTAGGTTTGCTGGACCTGAAGGCAGCAAGTGGTAGGTGTTAGTGTCTTTTGTTCTGGATGTTGATTTTGGTTGGTTTAAACACCACTTGGAATAGTAATTGCTCTTTCAGGCGCCAAGAGTTTTCTGGGGGTGCAAGAAGTGACCTTGGGGGATTTATAAAAGATAATTAAGGCCAAGCTGCTGGAAATAGCAGACAAGCCGGAGTTGCAGCTGCCTCCTTCCATGAGGAAAGGAGATATAATTACAGTAATAGCTCAGCATTTAAATTTGCTATAAATGCCATCAATCTTTAGAGATGGCTAAAATTCAACTGAAAATGAAGCAGCTTCAGTGAGAGGCAAAAGACAAGGAGTTACAATTAAAAGAAGAAGAGAGAGAAAGAGAGAAGAGCGAGAAAAGGACAGAGAGGAAAGGGAGAAAGAGCAGGAGTCTGAACTTCAGAAATTGGCACTTTGACAGGAGTTCAAAAATTCACTTTCTGAAGTAGGGAGAACGCAAATAGAAGAGCAGAGAGTTAAAACGGCCAGTGCCAATGTCACATGAATTCAAATCCATTTCTCCCACACCAGTCTTTGAGCCATGCTTTTACCTGCTTAATCTTATTAACCCTGTGCCAATTAGTTCAGGTAGTAATCCAGAGATTATTACCTTTTTGGTTCTGCTTTCTAATTTAGCTCCTAGCTGTTCAAACTCCCTTAGCAGAACCTCTGCCCTAGTTTTATCTATGTCATTGGTATCTATTTGGACCACGGCCACTGGATGTTTAGCCTCCCACTCGAAGTTCCAGTGCAGCCTAGTTGAGATAGCCCGAACCTGAGCACCAGGCATAGAACATAGAACAATACAGCACAGAACAGGCCCTTCGGCCCACAATGTTGTGCCGAACATTTGTCCTAGCTTAAGCACCCATCCATGTACCTATCCAATTTCCGCTTAAAGGTCACCAATGATTCTGACTCTACCACTCCCACAGGCAGCGCATTCCATGCCCTCACCACTCTCTGGGTAAAGAACCCACCCCTGACATCTCCCCGATACCTTCCACCCTTCACCTTAAATTTATGTCCCCTTGTAACACTCTGTTGTACCCGGGGAAAAAGTTTCTGACTGTCTACTCTATCTATTCCTCTGATCATCTTATAAACCTCTATCAAGTCACGCCTCATCCTTCGCCGTTCCAATGAGAAAAGGCCTAGCACTCTCAACCTATCCTCTTACGACCTATTCTCCATTCCAGGCAACATCCTGGTAAATCTTCTCTGCACCCTCTCCAAAGCTTCCACATCTTTCCTAAAGTGAGGCGACCAGAACTGCACACAGTACTCCAAATGTGGCCTAACCAAAGTCCTGTACAGTTGCAACATCACTTCACGACTCTTGAATTCAATCCCTCTGCTAATGAACGCTAATACACCATAGGCCTTCTTACAAACTCTATCCACCTGAGTGGCAACTTTCAAAGACCTATGAACATAGACCCCAAGATCCCTCTGTTCCTCCACCTCACTAAGAACCCTACCGTTAACCCTGTATTCCGCATTCTTATTTGTCTTTCCAAAATGGACAACCTCACACTTGGCAGGGTTGAACTCCATCTGCCACTCCTCAGCCCAGCTCTGCATCATATCTAAGTCCCTTTGCAGCCGACAACAGCCCTCCTCACTATCCACAACTCCACCAATCTTCGTATCATCTGCAAATTTACTGACCCACCCTTCGACTCCCTCATCCAAGTCATTAATAAAAATTACAAACAGCAGAGGACCCAGAACTGATCCCTGCGGAACTCCACTTGAAACTGGGCTCCAGGCTGAATATTTACCATCTACCACCACTCTCTGACTTCGACCGGTTAGCCAGTTTTCTATCCAATTGGCCAAATTTCCCTCTATCCAATGCCTCCTGACTTTCCGCATAAGCCTACCATGGGGAACCTTATCAAATGCCTTACTAAAATCCATGTATACTACATCCACTGCTCTACCCTCATCCACATGCTTGGTCACCTCCTCAAAGAATTCAATCAGACTTGTAAGGCAAGACCTACCCTTCACAAATCCGTGCTGGCTGTCCCTAATCAAGCAGTGCCTTTTCAGATACTCATAAATCCTATCCCTCAGTACCCTTTCCATTACTTTACCTACCACTGAAGTAAGACTAACTGGCCTGTAATTCCCGGGGTTATCCCTATTCCCTTTTTTGAACAGGGGCACAACATTCGCCACTCTCCAGTCTCCTGGGACCACCCCCGTTGACAGTGAAGATGAAAAGATAATTGCCAACGGTACTGCAATTTCCTCTCTTGCTTCCCACATAATCCTAGGATATATCCCATCAGGCCCGGAGGACTTGTCTATCCTCAAGTTGTTCATAATGTCCAACACATCTTCCTTCCTAACATGTATCTCCTCTAGCTTACCAGTCCGTTTCACACTCTCCTCTTCAACAATACGGTTCCTCTCATTCGTAAATACCAACACACCTTCAGGGGTCTCGATCCTGGTCACAGAGAAAAGTATCTCTGCCTCTAACTATAATCTCCCCAATTACAATAACATTTCTCTCCTCTCCACCTGCCCACCCCTCAACTTTAATGGCTCCCTGCACCACAGTGCTGCGGTCAGTCGGTTCATCCTCCCTAAATTCCCCATACCCATCCACACAGGGAGCAAAACTCTTGAATCTGTTAAACAAGAACAAGGGCTGAGACTCCTGCAACTCTATTTCTTCGATCCCTCTACCTGTCTCACTCACAGCCATACCCACCTGTCCCTTACCACTGATCAAATTATATGGTTTATGATTGTTTTGAATTAATCAGGTCAAATTAGAGTTGATCAGAGAGAAATTCTTTCCAGTGGTAGAAGAGTCTGGAACCACATGATATACTTTAAAGCATCTAGAATGCACCACCTGAGAGTGGGGTGGATGGATGTTCAGTTGTACTTTCACAAAGGAAATTAGATAGGCAACAAAAGAAAAATGCAGAACTCCAGAAAAGGGGGAATCTGACTGGCTGTATAGCTCTTACATGGAACAGCGGCATTAAGTTTATATGTTTATACGATAGAGGAGCAGAATTAGGCCATTCAGCCCATTGAGTCTGCTCCGCTATGTGGTCGTGGCTGATATGCTCCTCAGTCGAGACTGTGGTGCTGGAAAAGCACAGTTGGTCAGGCAGCATCCGAGGAGCAGGAGAATCAACGTTTCAGCATAAGCCCTTCATCAGGAATGAGGCTTGTCGGCTGGAGGGCTGAGAAATAAATGGGACGGGGGTGTGGGTGGAGGGAGGGTAGCTGAGAATGCAATAGGTGGATGAAGGTGGGGGAGAAGGTGATAGGTCGAAAAGAAGAATAGATGGGAAAGGCGATGGAAAGGTCAAGAGAACAGAGCAGAGTGGGGGGGCTTGGGACTGGGATAAGGTGGAGAGCTGGGAAATGAGGAATCTGGTGACATCCACATTAATCCCATGTGGTTGCAGGTCCCAAGGCAAAAGATGAGGTGTTCTTCCTCCAGGCATCGGGTGGCTAAGGTTTGGCGATGGAGGGCTGCATGTCCTTGGTGGAGTGGGAGGGGGAGTTGATGTGTTCAGCCACAGGGCAGTGGGGTCGGTTGGTGTGGTGTATCCCAGAGATGTTCTCTGAAACTATCTGCAAGTTGGCATCCTGTCGCCCCAACGTAGAGATCTCATCGGGTGCAACGGATACAGTAGATGATATTGAGGGAAGTACAGGTATATTTATGTCAGATATGGAAGGATCCTTTGGGGCCTTGGACAGAGATGAAGAGAGAGGTGTGGGCATGGGTTTTGCACTTCTTGTGGTGGCAGGGGAAGGTGCTGGGAGTGGGATGTGGGCTGGTGGGGGGGTAGCGTGGCTCTGACAAGGGAATTGTGGATGGAATGGTCTCTCCGAAATGCTGATGGGGTGGGGAGGGAAATATATCCCTAGTGGTGGAGACTGTTTGTAGGTGGTAGAGGATGATGCGATGTATACGGAGGTGCAAGGCGAGAACCGGGAGGGGGGAACCAGAATCCCCCTGTTCCCCACCTTCCACTCCACCAACCAGAATCCTTCCTGGTCCTCACCTTCCACCCCATCAACCAGAACCCACCAGGTCCTCACCTTCCACCCCACCAACCACAATCCCTCCTGGTCCTCACCCTCCACCCCACCAACCAGATCCTCCTGATCCTCACATTCCACCCCACCAACCACAATTCCTCCTGGTCCTCACCTTCTACCCAACCAACCACAATCCCTCCTAGTCCTCACCTTCCACCCAACCAACCAGAACCCCTCCTGGTCCTCGCCTTCCACCCACCAACCAGAACCCCCCTGGTCCTCACCTTCCACCCCACCAACCAGAACCCCTCCTGGTCCTCACCTTCCACCCCACCAACCAGAACCCCTCCTGGTCCTCACCTTCCACCCGACTAACAAAACCCCTCCTGGTCCTCACATTCCACCCCACAAACCTTTGTGTACGTCGCATTATCCTCTGCCACTTCCGCTATCTACAAACAGACCCCACCACTGTAGATATATCTCCCTCCTCAACCCTATCAGCGTTTCAGAAAGACCATTCCCTCCGTGACTCCCTTGTCAGATTCTAGCCCCCCCACAGCCCACACCTCACTCCCAGCACCTTCCCCTGCTACAAGAAGTGCAAAACCTGTGCACACACCTCTAGCCTCACCTCCGTCCAAGGCCCCAAAGGATCCTTCCACATCTTTCAGATATTTACCTGTACTTCCACCAATGTCATCTACTGTATCCGTTGCACTTAATGTAGTCTCGACATCAGGGAGACAGGATGCCAACTTGCGGATAGTTTCAGAGAACATCTCTGGGACACCCACACCAACCAACTCCGCCGATCTGTGGCTGAACACTTCAACTCCCCCTCCCACTCCACCAAGGACATGCAGGTCCTGGGCCTCCTCCACCTCTAAACCGTAATTAGATTAGATTACATTACAGTGTGGAAACAGGCCTTTCGGCCCAACAAGTCCACACCGACCCGCCGAAGCGCAACCCACCCATACCCCTACATTTACCCCTTACTTAACACTACGGACAATTTAGCATGGCCAATTCACCTGACCTGCACATCTTTGGACTGTGGGAGGAAACCGGAGTACCCGGAGGAAACCCACGCAGACACGGGGAGAACGTGCAAACTCCACACAGTCAGTCGCCTGAGGCGAGAATTGAACCCGGGTCTCAGGCGCTGTGAGGCAGCAGTGCTAACCACTGTGCCACCGTGCCGCCCACAAATCACCCGACACCTGGAGGAAGAACACCTCATCTGCTGCCTTGGATCCTGCAACCACACAGGATTAATGTGGATTTCACCAGTTTCTTCATTTCTCCATCTCCCATGTTATCCTAGTCCCAAGCCTCCAACTCTGCACCGCCAGCTTGACCTGTCCATCGTCTTCTCCATCTATCCACTCCACCCTCCTATCACCTTCTCTCCCATCTTCATCTACCTACTGCATTCTCAGTTACTTTCCCCCCAGCCCCACCCCCGTCCCATTTATTTCTCGCCCTCCATTCAACAAGCCTCATTCCAAATGAAGGGCTTAAGCTCGAAACATCAATTCTCCTGCTCCTTGGATGCTGCCTGATCTGCTATGCTTTTCCAGCACCACACTCTTGACTCTAATCTCCAGCATCTGCAGTCCTCACTTTCTCCTGATATGCTCCTCACCCCGATTTTCCTGCTTTCTCTCCATATCCTTCAACTCATTAGCAATTAAAAATCTGTCTAACTCCTCCTTAAATCTGGATTAATGTGGATCCCAGTTTCAAGCTTCCAGCTCAGCACTGTCCCCATGACTTGTCCGGACTTGTCCGACCTGCCTAGCTCCTTTTCCACCTATCCACTCCACCCTTTCCTCCCTGACCTATCACCTGCATCTCCTCCCCCACTCACCCATTGTACTCTATGCTACTCTCTCCCCACCCCCACCCTCCCCTAGCTTATCTCTTCACGCTTCAGGCTCACTGCCTTTATTCCTGATGAAGGGCTTTTGCCCGAAACGTTGATTTCAAAGCTCCTTGGATGCTGCCTGAGCTGCTGTGCTCTTCCAGCACCACTAATCCAGAATCTGGTTTCCAGCATCTGCAGTCATTGTTTTACCGACTTAAATGAGGAGACCAAAACTCTGCACAATATTCTAAGTGCAGTATCACCAATACCTTGTATAGTTACAACAATACTTCCTGACCCTTATATTCTATTCCTTAAGCTATAAAAGCCAACATTCCATTCGCTTTATTTGTTATCTGCTGTACCTGCATGCTGGTTTTCTGTGACTCATGAACGAGTACACCTAGATCCCTCTGCACCAGTGCACGTCAAAGTCTCCCCCCACTAAGATAATAGTTAAAAATCACATAATACCAGGTTATAGTCCAAAAGGTTTATTTGGAAGTACTAACTTTCAGAGTAGTGCTCCAAAAGCTAGTACTTCCAAATAAACCTGTTGGACTATAACCTGGTGTTATGTGATTTTTAACTTTGTCCACCCCAGTCTGATACCGGCACAAACGCATGACGTCACACTTATCCATGTTAAACTCCATCTGCCACATTTTGGCCCACTCTCCTAACCTATCCACAGTAGCGCCTCGACTTACGAACTTAATCCGTTCCAGGACCCGGTTCGCGAACCAAAAAGTTCGCGAACTGAATCAATTTTTCCCATTGTTCGGATAGCGTAAGAATGCTTGGACGGCTGTTTACAGCACGCGTGCTAAAGACGAACTGAATGAGATCACGCGGGGCCCGAGAGCTTTTGCGTTCAACAAGCGCGGAGCAAAACAGAACAATGGAACCATGTGGTACCTTGAATTTCGTACGTACATTGAAGCAAAATTTTACGTACAATCCTGTTCATAAACCGGAACGGGGTGAACGGGGTCGTTCGTATGTTGAGGCGCTACTGTATATCCATTTGTAAGGTTTTTATTTCCACATTGACAGGCAAAATTCTGTGCTGTAACTATTCATGATTCTATGATTGCAATAGGCACTATAATTTAAAAAATATTACCTTGACCATAAAGCACTTTGTTTGTGAAAGTTGTGAATTAATACCTTAGCCAATGACAACAGGAGCATGAACTGAACTCAAAAGCTTATTCCCAGTGACAATTGTTAACCAATTGTATTCCTTGTCTGGAGAAGAAAGTGAGGTCTGCAGATGCTGGAGATCAGAGCTGAAAATGTGTTGCTGGAAAAGCGCAGCAGGTCAGGCAGCATCCAGGGAACAGAAGAATCGACGTTTCGGGCATAAGCCCTTCTTCAGGAATGAGGAAAGTTTGTCCAGCAGGCTAAGATAAAAGGTAGGGAGGAAGGACTTGGGGGAGGGGTGTCGGAAATGTGATAGGTGGAAAGAGGTCAAGGTGAGGGTGATAGGTCAGACTGAGGTGGGGGCGGAGAGGTCGGGAAGAAGATTGCACGTTAGGAAGGCGGTGCTGAATTCGATGGATTTGACTGAGACAAGGTGGGGGGAGGGGAAATGAGGAAACTGGTGAAATCCGAGTTCATCCCTTGTGGTTGGAGGGTTCCTAGCCGGAAGATGAGGCGCTCTTCCTCCAACCGTCGTTTTGTTGTGGTCTGGCGATGGAGGAGTCCAAAGACCTGCATATCCTTGGTGGAGTGGGAGGGGGAATTGAAATGTTGAGCCACAGGGTGGTTGGGTTGGTTGGTCCGGGTGTCCCAGAGGTGTTCTCTGAAACGCTCCGCAAGTAGCCGGCCTGTCTCCCCAATGTAGAGGAGGCCACATCGGGTGCAGAGGATGCAATAGATGATGTGTGTGGAGGTGCAGGTGAATCTGTGGCGGATATGGAAGTTTCCTTTGGGGCCTTGGAGGGAGGTGAGGGGGGAGGTGTGGGCGCAAGTCTTGCACCTCCTGCGGTTGCAGGGGAAGGTGCTGGGAGTGGAGGTTGGGTTGGTGGGGGGTGTGGACCTGACGAGGGATCACGGAGGGAGTGGTCTTTACGGAATGCTGATAGGGGAGGGGAGGGAAATATATCCTTGGTGGTGGGGTCCGTTTGGAGGTGGCGGAAATGACGGCGGATGATGCGCTGAACATGGAGATTGGTGGGGTGGTAGGTGAGGACCAGTGGGGTTCTGTCCTGGTGGCGGGTGGAGGGGCGGGGCTCAAGGGCGGAGGAGCGGGAAGTGGAAGAGATGCGGTGGAGGGCATCGTCGACCACGTTGGGGGGGAAATTGCGGTCCTTGAAGAAGGAGGCCATCTGGGTTGTGCGTTTTTGGAACTGGTCCTCCTGGGAGCAGATGCGGCGGAGTTGAAGGAATTGGGAGAATGGGATGGCGTTTTTACAGGGGGCAGGATGGGAGGAGGTGTAGTCCAGGTAGCTGTGGGAGTCGGTCGGTTTGTAGTAGATGTCCGTGTTGATTCGGTCGCCTGAGATAGAAATAGAAAGGTCGAGAAAGGGGAGGGAGGAATCTGAGACTGTCCAGGTGAATTTGAGGTCGGGGTGGAAGGTGTTGGTGAAGTGGATGAACTGTTCAACCTCCTTGTGGGAGCACGAGGCAGCGCCGATACAGTCATCGATGTAGCGGAGGAAAAGGTGGGGGGTGGGGCCAGTGTAGTTGCGGAAGATGGATTGTTCCACATATCCTACGAAGAGGCAGGCATAGCTGGGGCCCATGCGGGTGCCCATGGCTACTCCTTTCGTTTGGAGGAAGCGGGAGGATTGAAAAGAGATGTTGTTCAGGGTGAGGATCAGTTCAGTCAGTCGAAGGAGGGTGTCAGTAGAAGGGTACTGGTCGGTACGGCGGGAAAGAAAGAAGCGGAGGGCTTTGAGTCCTTTGTGATGGGGGATGGAGGTGTACAGGGACTGGATGTCCATGGTGAAAATAAGGCGCTGGGGACTGGGGAAGCGAAAATCATGGAGCAGGTGGAGGGCATGGGAGGTGTCCCGAACGTAGGTGGGGAGTTCTTGGACTAAGGGGGACAGGACGGTGTCAAGGTATGCGGAGATGAGTTCGGTGGGGCAGGAGCAGGCGGAGACAATGGGTCGGCCGGGGCAGTCAGGTTTGTGGATTTTGGGCAGGAGGTAAAATCGGGCGGTGCGGGGTTGTGGGACTATGAGGTTGGAGGCGGTGAATGGGAGATCCCCCGAGGTGATGAGGTTATGGACGGTCTGGGAGATGATGGTTTGGTGGTGGGGGGTGGGGTCATGGTCAAGGGGGCAGTATGGTCTCTATGGTGAAACAGAATCGAGATCATTCTCTGCAACCTGAGGTGATCTCATGTACACAGATTCTACTGTAAATAAATGACACAATGTCCAAAGATAGTTACCCACATTCCCCAATAAGTATAGTCCACTGAAAACTGTTCACCAAACTTTACAGTTTGGCTTTTGCTTCTTGAAGCTTTTTAAGGTAGACTCTCCTCCGCCCTCCCCCAGTGGAAATGCTGTATTAGTCACTTTAAAACACAGAAGTAAATCAGTTTTACCTTCTGACTCACTCAGATAGTGCTGTGTAAAGGCAAATACAAGGACAAAATAAATCTTCATGTCACTGCAGACACCCAGTTGATTCAATGCAAGATCAAAAATCACATCAACAGTAATATCGAGGAGCAGGCACAGATTGCAGATATGGTATCCCGTCAGGACGGCTCATTACAATCCCAATCACTTTATTCAACAATTCTGCTGGAGCTGACAATGAGTACACTGTGACCCAGAGAGGGAGAGTCTGCAGACAGCACCAGAACCTGAAGAGAGAAGCAAGTGGATTATTCATAGATAGAGAGCATTTCTATTAATCACATACAGCAGAAACAGACAGAGAACAAGAACAAACAAGACCATGTATTTAGAGTCATAGAGTCCGAGAGTACGAGACAGGGCGTTCAGCCCAAACTGGTCCATGTCAACCAAAGCGTCCATCCACACTAACCCCATTAGCCTGCACATGGCCCATATCCTCTAAACCTTTCCTATCCATGTATTTGTCCAAATGCCTTTTAAATGTTATTAATATACCAGCCTCAACTACTTCTGTTGGTAGCTCATTCCATATGCATACCACCCTCTTTGCGAAAAGTTTCCCCTCAGGTTCCAATTTATTCTTTCCCTTCTTACCTTAAACTGATGCCCTCTAGTCCTCAATTTCCAAACCCTGGGAAAAAGACTGAGTGCATTCACCCTAATCATGCCTCTCATGATCTGGTACACTTCCATAAGATCCCCCCCCTCCAAAGCTCTTAAGGGAAATGTCCTCGCTTTTCCTTCCTCTCCCCGTAACTTAGTCCGTTGAGTCCTGGCAACATCTTTCTTCTGCACTCTTTACCATTTAATAATATCCTTCCTATGGCAAGGTGACCAAAATTGAACATGGTACTTCAAATATGGCCTCACCAACATCCTGTACAACTACAATATAACTTCCTGACTTCTATACTCAATGCCCTGACCGGTGAAGGCCAGTGTGCTAAAGCCTTCTTCACTGCCCCACCTGTGACTCCACTTTCAGAGAACTGTGCACCTGAATTCCAAGGCCCTATGATTCACCATGAAACTGCTACCTTGATCTGACTTTCCAAAATGCAATACTTCACAGTCATCTATGCTAAACTCAATTTGCCAATTCTCGGTCCACTTTCCCAGCTGATCAAGATCCTGCTGAAATTTCTGAAAACGTTCCTCACTGTCTACAATACCACCTATTTTAGTGTCATCTGCAAACTTATTAATTATACCTTGTACATAGACTTGTTACTCTATGAAGACTTACTGCATTTGTAAAATGCAAGTAATCCACTGCTTCCACCTTTAGGCCATTTCTTCCCCTTTGCCCATGTTCAAATTTGCAAAGAAAAACAAGTTCTTCAAAAGATGTGAAATCAAATACTTTCTTAATCGAGAGCAGCATCAGAAAACTTCTCCATTTCCCATGTTATCCCAACTCAGGAGACTTATGTAACCATTCTCATCCAAGCGGCACGGTGGCTTAGTGGTTAGCACTGCTGCCTCACAGCACCAGGGTCCCAGGCTTGATTCCAGCCTCGGCCGACTGTCTGTGTGGAGTTTGCACATTCTCCCCGTGTCTGCATGGGTTTCTTCCGGGTGCTCCAGTTTCCTCCCACAGTCACAAAGATGTGCAGGTCAGGTGAATTGGCCGTGGTTTAAATTGCCCACAGTGTTAGGTGCATTAGTCAGAGAGAAATGGGTCTGGGTGGGTTACTCTTCAGAGGGTTGGTGTGGACTGGTTGGGCCGAAGGGCCTGTTTCCACACTGTAGGGAATCTAATCTAATAACAAAATCATATGTATAGATAACAAACAGCACTGGGCACAGCACCGACCCCTGAGGTATACCACTAGTCACAGGCCTCCAGTCCAACAAGTATCCTTCCACCATTACCCTCTGCTTCCTTCTATCAAGCCTGCTTCCTTATATCCAATTTGCCAGCTCCCCCTGGCTTCCAAGTGATCTAACCTTCCAGAGCAGCCTACCATTTGGACCTTAACAAAGGCCTTACTGAAATCCATATAGACTACGTCTAGCGCCCTGTTCTCATCAACCTTCCTGGTCAGTTCATCAAAGAACTCTAACAAATTTGTGAGACAAGATCTCCCATGCACCATGCCATGCTGACTACTCCTAACCAAACCCTGTCTTTCCAAATGCATGTATATATTATCCATCAGAATCTTCTCAAGTAACTTACCCACTAAAGGCTTACTGTTTTTTTCTTTGCAGCCCTTCTTGAATGAGGGCACAATATTTGCTACCCTCTTGTCTTCCGGGACCTCACCCGTGGCTAACAATGATGCAAAAATATCAGTCAGTGCCCTGCAATTTCTTCTCTAGCTTCTTGCAGGGTTCTTGGATATATCTGGTAAGGACCGGTAGATTTATCCACCATCATACATTCTAATACGCCCACCTCCTCTACTGTGATATGGACTGTCCCCAAGGTATCACCACTAACTTCCTCATGTTCCCAAGTCTTCATGTCTTTCCCCATGGTGAACATCAAGGAGAATTATTCATTGAGGATATTGCCAATTTCTTGTGGTTCCACACATACATGTCCACTTTGGTCCTTGAGGTTTCCTGTTTTCTCTCTCTTATTATTCTTTTTCTGTTAATATACTTAAAGAACCCCTTTGGATTCACCCTAATCTTCTCAGCCAAGGCTATCTCACGCCGCCTTTTCACCCTCTTGATTTCTTTCTTCTGTACATCCCTCATTTATTTCCAGGGATTCTCTTGATCCCAGCTGCCTGTACTTGAGCCATGCCTCCTTTTCTTCTGGATTAGAGTGGTGCTGGAAAAGCACAGCAGGTCAGGCAGCATCTGAGGAGTAGGAAAATCGATGTTTCAGGCAAAAGCCCTTTATCAGGACCACTCTAATCCAGCACCACTCTAATCTAGACTCTGGTTTCCAGCATCTGCAGTTGTTGTTTTTACCTCCTTTTCTTCTGGTCAAGGCCTCAATATGTATGACAAAATAGCCCAGAGAAAGAGTGAGATAGAGAGTGAGACCATGTAAAATGTTTACATACAATCCAGAGAAAGCTAGCAAGAGACAGAGAGACTATGTCAATCACTCACATGCACCAAAAAGGGTGATCAAGAAAGAGAGAGAGAGAGAGAGAGAATGTGTGTCAAAATAAAAATTGTTTGTTCATATATCACTTCAGGAGGAGTCTCAGATTTGGACAGCGCTATCACAGCAGAATTGGAAGAACAGGAAAAACAAACTGATGTCCCAGTAAACATGAAACAGCAGCAGGATATCAGACATCTAAATATTTCATGTAACGAGACTATACCTGAAGCCAGATCAAGCAGAACAATTTTAGTGCATTTTTGGCAGGTTTATTTAACAATCTCATAGAGGTATGGCAGAACTCCTTTTCTTCTAAAGCTAATCTATTCTACTTGGGAGTTTTGAGAAGATTTGTAGCTCAGGTTGAGGTTTTGGATGTAGGTTTGCTCGCTCCGGAACTCTATCAACAAACACATTGAGTTAGACCCCATCTACCATCCCCTGAGAAAAGGAACCGGAAGTGATTTCACCACAGGAAATAACATCACCACAGGATATGACATCACCAACCCAAAGAAACCCAGACATATAAATAGAAAGCAGAAATTTTCAGCATTGCTTCGCCTGAGGTCTACTGAAGATGTTACCTAGTAAGGTAATAAAACATCTGGAAATGAACCTTTCAGCTCAGTGAGCAAACCTACATCCAAAATTCTACTTGGGAATTTCAAGGCATTTTTCATCTGCTCAAAAGACATATCAGCTACAGGAGGTCAAACTTCAGTTTGCAGAGGTTAAACAGTCGCTGTCGATATTCCACCGTATCAGGAAGCTGAGAACTATAGGCAGACCAAGCTTCTGAAGGTAGTCACCCTGCAGTTTCAGACAGTGTGGACAGAAAGGTGACAATCAGGCAGTCTAGGAGTGCGGGAGCACCCCTCAGTACTGCTTGCTGTGAATACCCTTGAGATTGATGGTTCCTGTGGAAGTACACCCACAGCCATTGTTTCATGGCTGGTTCAGTTGTACAGAGTGGAGGGGTGAAAGGTCAGAATAGTAATAGTCATTGAAGATTCAAGGTGAGGGTGACAAATGAATGTTTCTGTCGCCACTCATGTAAATCTAAATGCGACTCACTAGATTGTCTACAAAAATCCATCTGGTTGATGAATATCCTTGAGGGAAGGAAAGTTCATCAGACAATGGTCATCATTAGAAGTTGTTCAGATTTTTTAACTGAATTCAAACTCACCAGTTGCTATGGTGAGATTTAAATCTGGGTTGCCAGAAAATTACTTGGATCTCTGGATTAGAGGGTCAAGCGATAATACTACTGAGCTATCGTCTCCCCCAATATGTATTACCTGATTAACAACAATAAATTACAAATTACAAGGTGCAGTGCAGCAATAATAAAAATAAAAGAAGTGGAGAAAAAAAGGTGGGAACTACATAAAAGCAACATCAGAGGTGGATTTAATTCCAGCCCCGACAATGCCTACTTCACTCAAAAAGCCTTGAGCATTATGGACACCATTTGCTCCCTGTATAAGAACACCAGGGCACAGTCATAGAAGAACATAGTTTTTATTTAGTTTTCTTTGCTAAAAGCACCACCAAATCATATTTTCTCCTCAACCTGTTCAGGGGTGTTATGACATACCTCTGGAGCAGGTGAGACTTGAATTCAGGACTTCTGGATCAGAGGTGGAGAGCAGTCATAATACGAAGATGGATGGGCAACACTTGCTCTCAAACTAGCTGTTCTGATTTACCCTTAAAAGGGTGTGTATTTTAACATTATTCCTGGGTGAGGTATTTCAATACCCATCACCAAGAGTAGCTTGGCAGCACTGTTCCTGACAGAGTATCATGCAGGCATCCAATCATGACAATAATAATAAGTCTGGCCACCACACAATCCTTATGAAGATGATGTTCCATCTCACACTTTCCTACATTGTATTACATCTACTACTTCTTTGTCTACTCTTCTAGTTTATCCAAGTCCTTCTGCAGCCTCCCCTCTTCCTCAACACTACTATCCCTTCACCTATCTTTGTGCCATCAACAAAAATGTCCTCAGTTCCTCAATCCAGATTGATAATACGTAATGTGAATTGTTGTGGTCCCAAAATTGACCCTCGCGGAACTCCACTACAGGTACGTAATCCTTTACCTGAAATCCGAAAAGCTCCGAAATCTGAAATGTTTTTGTGGAGTCTGAAATGTCATTTGGCGTGCAAACAGGTGACCCAACTCCACACCCACTCGAACTACATCACTCAGATGTGACTTGGCGGCTTGGCCCAGCACTGGCAGGCGTCAATTGTGTCTCAGCACCCGTACTATTCACATGTGCATCTGCAAATAGTTTTTTTTTATTTCACTGTGAAAATGTCATTCATTCTGAAAACTGAAAAATTCCAAATTCCAAAAATGCAATTGGCCCCACGGATTTCAGAAAAAGGAATTTGTAGTCATTGGCTGCTACGCTGAAGAAAGCTCCTTTCATAGAATCCCTGAAGTGTGGAAGCAGGCCATTTGGCCCATTGAGTTCATACCAATCCTCCAAAGACCATCCATCCCAGACCGACCCTCTACCCTATCCCTGTAACCCTGCATTTCCTATGGCAAACTGACCTAGCCTGCATATCCATGGACATTATTGGCAATTTAGTATTGTCAACCCATCTAATCTTTGGACTGTGGGAGGAAACGGGAGCACCCGGCGGAAACCCACACAGTTATGGGGAGAATCTGCAAACTCCATACAGACAGTTGGAAAATCGAACCTGGATCCCCTGGCTGTGAGGCAACAGTGCTAACCACTGAGCCACCATGCCACCCTTTACCCCGAGTCAGCCTTCTACCAGTCAGCCAATCCTCTAGCCATGCCAGTACCATGCCCATAACACCATGACCTCTTATCTTATTTAGTAGCCACCTATATGGCACCTTGTCAAAGGCCTTCTGGAAATACAAATAGATCACATCGACTGGCTCTCCTTTGCCTAACCTGCTTGTTATGTCCTCAAAGAAATCTTACAGACCGGTCAGGCATGCCCTCCCATTAACAAAGTTGTGCTGACTCATTCCTACTTTACCATGCATTCCACAATCTTATCCTTAATAAAGGACTCTAAAAATCAAGGTCAACAATCAAGGTCAGGCTGTAATATCCTGTCTTCTGCCTCCCTCCCTTCTTCAACAGAGGTGTTACATTAGCCATTTTCCAGTTATAGAGTCAGAGAGATGTACAGCATGGAAACAGACCCTTTCATCCCAAGCCGTCCATGCCAACCAGATATCCCAACCCAATCTAGCCCCACCTGCCAGCACCCGCCCCATATCCCTCCAAACCCTTCCTATTCATATACCCACTAAATGCCTCTTAAATGTTGCAATTGTACCAGTCTCTACCACTTCCTCTGGCAGCTCATTCTATACACGTACTACCCTCTGTTGAAAACGTTGCCGTAGGTCTTGTTTATATATTTCCCCTCTCACCCTAAACCTATGCCCTCTTGTTCTGGACTCCCCAACCCCAGGGAAAAGACTTTGACTATTTACCCTATCCATGCCCCTCATGATTTTGTAAACCTCTATAAGGTCAACCCTCAGCCTCTAATGCTCCAAGGAAAACAGCCCTCGCGTATTCAACCTCTTCCTATAGCTCAAATCCTCCAACCCTGGCAACATCCTCGTAAATCCTTTCTGAACACTTTCACGTTTCACAACATCTTTCCGATAGGAAGGAGATCAGAATTGCACGCAATATTCCAATAGTGGCCTAACCAATATCCTGTACAGCTGCAACATGACCTCCCAACTCCTGTACTCAATACTGTGACCAATAAAGGAAAGCATACCAAACGCCTTCTTCACTATCCTCTCAACCTGCAACTCCACTTTCAAAGAGCTATGAACCTGCACTCCAAGGTCTCTTTGTTCAGCAACACTCCTCAGGACCTTACCTTTAAGTGTATAAATCCCGCTAAGATTTGCTTTCCCAAAATGCAGCAGCTCGATTTATCTGAATTAAACTCCATCTGCCACTTCTCAGCCCATTGGCCCATCTGGTCAAGATCCTGTTGTAATCTGAGGTAACCCTCTACACTGTCCACTACACGTCCAATTTTGATGTCATCTGCAAATTTACTAACTGTACCTCTTATGCTCGCATCCAAATCATTTATGTCAATGACAAAAAGTAGAGGACTCAGCATCGATTCTTGTGGCGCACCACTGGTCACAGTCCTCCAGTCTAAAAAACAATCCTCCACAACCACTCTCTATCTTCTGCCTTTGAGCCAGTTCTGTATCCAAATGGCTAGTTCTCCCTATATTCCGTGAGATCTAACCTTGCTAATCAGTCTCCCATGGGGAATCTTGTCAAACGCCTTACTGAAGTCCATATAGATCAATCCTCTTTGTTACTTCCTCAAAAAATTCAATCAAGTTTGTGAGACATGATTTCCCATGCACAAAGCCATGTTGACTATCCCTAATCAGTCCTTGCCTTTCCAAACACATGTACATCCTGTCTCGAGGGATTCTCTCCAACAACTTGCCCACCACCGACGTCAAGCTCACTGGTCTATAGTTCCCTGGCTTGTCTTTACCGCCCTTCTTAAAAAGTGGCACCGCGTTAGCCAACTTCCAGTCTTTCCTCACCTCACCTGTGACTATCGATGATACAAATATCTCAGCAAGAGCCCCAGCAATCACCTCTCAGGCTTCCCACAAAGCTCTAGGGTACACCTAATCAGGTCTTGGGGATTTATCCACCTTTACCTGTTTCAAGACATCCAGCACTTCCTCCTCTGTATTATGGACATTTTGCAAGATGTCACCATCTATTTCCCTACAGTCTATATCTTCCATATTCTTTTCCACAGTAAATACTGATGCAAAATACTCATTTAGTATCTCCCCCATTTTCTATGGCTCCACACAAAGGCTGCCTTGCTGATCTTTGAGGGGAAATGAAAATGAGGTCTGCAGATGCTGGAGATCAGAGATGGAAATGTGTTGCTGGAGAAGCGCAGCAGGTCAGGCAGCATCTAGGGAACAGGAGAATCGACGTTTCGGGCATTAGCCCTTCTTCAGGAATGAGGAAAGTTTGTCCAGCAGGCTAAGATAAAAGATAGGGAGGAGGGACTTGGGGGAGGGGCGTCGGAAATGTGATAGGTGGAAAAAGGTCAAGGTGAGGGTGATAGGACAGATTGGGGTGGGGGCGGAGAGGTCGGGAAGAAGATTGCAGGTTAGGGAGGCGGTGCTGAATTTGATGGATTTGACTGAGGCAGGCTGGGGGGAGGGGAAATGAGGAAACTGGTGAAATACAAGTTCATCCCTTGTGGTTGGAGGGTTCCTAGCCGGAAGATGAGGCGTTCTTCCTCCAACCGTCGTTTCGCTGTGGTCTGACGATGGAGGAGTCCAAAGACCTGCATATCCTTGGTGGAGTGGGAGGGGGAATTGAAATGTTGAGCTACAGGGTGGTTGGGTTGGTTGGTCCGGGTGTCCCAGAGGTGTTCTCTGAAACGCTCCGCAAGTAGCCGGCCTGTCTCCCCAATATAGAGGAGGCCACATCGGGTACAGAGGATGCAATAGATGATATGTGTGGAGGTACAGGTGAATCTGTGGCGGATATGGAAGTTTCCTTTGGGGCCTTGGAGGGAGGTGAGAGGGGAGGTGTGGGCGCAAGTCTTGCACCTCCTGCGGTTGCAGGGGAAGGTGCCGGGAGTGGAGGTTGGGTTGGTGGGGGGTGTGGATCTGACGAGGGAGTCACGGAGGGAGTGGTCTTTACGGATGGAGAAGCGCAGCAGGTCAGGCAGCATCTAGGGAACAGGAGAATCGACGTTTCGGGCATTAGCTGGAGAAGCGCAGCAGGTTCTCCAGCAACACATTTCCATCTCTGATCTTTGAGGGGCCCTATTCTCTCCCTTGTTACCCTTTTGTCATAGAACATAGAACAGTACAACACAGAACAGGCCCTTCAGCCCACGATGTTGTGCCGACCATTGATCCTCATGTAAGGTAAACCTAATGTACGAACCCTCAAATTTCTGTGACCATATGCATGTCCAGCAGTCTCTTAAATATCCCCAATGACCTTGCTTCCAAAACTGCTGCTGGCAACGCATTCCATGCTCTCACAACTCTCTGCGTAAAGAACCCGCCTCTGACATCCCCTCTATACTTTTCGCCAAACAGCTGAAAACTATGATCCCTCATGTTAACAATTTCTGCCCTGGGAAAAAGTCTCTGGCTATCAACTCTATCTATGCCTCTCATTATCTTGAACACCTCTTGTCCTTAATATATTTGTAAAAACCCTTTGAATTCTCCTTAATTCTATTTGCCAAAGCCATCTCATGTCCCCTTTTCACCCTCCTGATTTCCCACTTATGTATACTCCTACTTCCTTTATACTCTTCTAAGGATTCACTTGATCTATCCTGTCTATACCTTACATATGCTTCCTTCTTTTTCTTAACCAAATCCTCAATTTCTTTAGTCATCCAGCATTCCCTATACCTACCAGCCTTTCCTTTCACCCTATCAGGAATATACTTTCTCTGGATTCTCGTTATCTCATTTCTGAAGGCTTCCCTTTTTCCAGCCATCCCTTTACCTGCAAACATCTGCCTCCAATCAGCTTTCGAAAGTTCTTGCCTAATATCGCCAAAATTGGCCTTTCTCCAATTTAGAACTTCAACTTTTAGATCTGGACTATCCTTTTCCCATCACTATTTTAAATCTAATAAAATTATGGTCGCTGGCCCCAAAGTGCTACCCCACTGACGCCTCAGTCACCTGCCCTACCTTATTTTCCAATAGTAGTTCAAGTTTTGCACCTTCTCTAGTAGGTACATCCACATACTGAATCAGAAAATTGTCTTGTACACACTTAACAAATTTTTCTCCATCTAAACCCTTAACGCTATGGCAGTCTCAGTCTATGTTTGGAAAGTTAAAATCCCCTACCACAACCACCCTATTATTCTTACAGATAGCTGATATCTCCTTACAAGTTTGTTTCTCAATTTCCCTCTGACTATTAGGGGGTCTATAATACAATCCCAATAAGGTTATCGTCCCTTTCTTATTTCTCAGTTCCACCCAAATAACTTCTCTGGATGTATTTCTGGGAATATCCTCCCTCAGCCTTATCCCTTTATCAAAAATGTTACTCCCCACCTCTCTTGCCTCCCTTTCTATATCCTTCTTGTAGCATTTGTATCCTGGAACATTAAGCTGCCAGTCCTGCCCATCCCTGAAGAGAAAATGAGGTCTGCATTTTCCTGCCCATCCCTGAACCATGTTTCTCTAATTGCTATGATATCTCCCAGTCCCATGTTCCTAACCATACCCTGAGTTCATCTGCCTTCCCTGTTAGGCCCTTTGCATTGAAATAAATGTAGTTTAATTTATCAGTCCTACATTCCTCTCTGCTTTGTCCCTGCCTGCGCTGACTGTTTGACTCGCCTTTGTTCTCACCTGTACCAGTCTCAGATTGATCTCTTTCCTCACCATCCCCGCCACCTTACTTGTTTAAATCCTCCCGAGCAGCTCTAGCAAATTTCCCTGCCAGTATATTAGTCCCCTTCCAATTTCGGTGCAATCCGTCCTTCTTGTTCAGGTCACTTCTACCCCAAAAGAGATTCCAATGATCCAAAAATGTGAATCCTTCTCCCATACACCAGCTCCTCACCAAGCATTCATCTGCTCTATCCTCCTATTCCTGCCCTCACTAGCTCATAGCACCAGGAGTAATCCAGTTATTACTATTCTCGAGGACCTCCTTTTTAAATTTCTGCGTAGCTCTCTGTAATCTCCTTTCAGAATCTCAACCTTTCCCTTCCCATGTCATTGTTTCCAGTTCTCTGGAACACTCCCTGATGTCAGTGATTCCTGAAAGATCAACACCAATGTCTCTACTAACTCCTCAGCTGTCTCCCAAAGAGCTCTGGGGTGTAGTTCATCAGGTCTGAGTGATTTAATCATCTTCAGACCTTTATGCTTCCCTAGCATCTCCTCCTTAGTGATGACCACTACACTCATCTTGGCCCTTGATTCTCTTGAAGTTTTGTATTGCTGCTGGTGACTTCCACTGTGAAAACTAATGGAAATTTCTTTGTTCACCATTAGAACTTCTCCAACCTCATTTTCCAACAGTCCAATGTCCATTATTGCCTCTCTTAATTTTTCTATATCTATAAAAAGCTGTTGCAATCTCCTTTTATAATACTAGATAGCTTAGCCCAATATTTCATCTGCCACCCCCCCCCCCTTCAATTGCTTTTTTTTAAGTTATCCTCTGCTGGTCTACAAAGGCTTCCCAAACCTCTGGCTTCCCACTAATCTTCACCATATTGAACATAAGAAGTAAGAGCAGGAGAAGACCATCTGGTCCACCCAGCTTGGTCTCTCATTCAATAAGATAATGGCTGATCTTTTCGTGGACTCAACTCCACTTATCTGCCCACGCACCATAACCCTTAATTCCTTTACTGTTCAAAAATCTATTAATCTTTGCTTTAAAAATATTCAACAAGGTAGCAACAACTGCTTTACAGGGCAAGGAATTCCACAGATATACAACTGTTTGGGAGAAGGAGTTCCTCCTCAACTCAGTCCTAAATGTGCTCCCCCTTATTTTGAGGCTATGCCCCCTAGTTTTAATTTCACCTGCCAGTGGAAACAACCTCCTAGCTTCTATCTTACTTACTCCCTTCCTAATTTTAAATGTTCCTGTAAGATTCCGCTCCCCCCCGCCACCCCAATTCTTTTAAATTCCAATGAATATAGTCCCAATCTGCCTTATAAGCCAACACCCACAACTCCAGTATCAACCTATGGAACCTTCTCTGCATCCCCTCTAGTACCAGAACATCCCTTCTCAAGTAAGGAGACCAAAACTGTACATAGTACTCCAAGTGTGGCCTCACCAGCACCATATACAGCTACAGCATAACCTCCCGGTTTTTAAACTCCATCCCACTAGCAATGAAGGACACAATTCCACTTGCTTTCAAATTACCTGCTGCAAACCAACTTTTTGTGATTCATGCACAAAAGACATCCATGAGCCTCTGCACAGCAGCATGCTGCAAATTTTCACTATTTAAATAGTAGTCTATTTTGCTGTTATTTGCACCAAATGTGAGGATGACCTCACATTTACTAATACTGGAACTCTATTTTTCAGACTCTCTCCCACACACTTAACCTATCTATATCCCTCTGCAGACTTTCAGTGCCCTCTACACACTTTGCTCTACCACTCATCTTCGTATTATCTTTGATTTGATTTATTGTCATCATATGTAGGAAGTATAGTGAAAATCTCTATTTTGCAAGTTGAGGCAGATCATAGAAAATCATAGCAGATCATCTGTGAATTTTGACACATTACACTCACTCCCCAATTCAAAATTATCTATGTAAATCCCAACACTGATCCCTGAGGCACACCACTAGCCATTGATCGTCAACTAGAAAAACACCCATTGTCACTGTTTGCTTTCTGTTAGTTAGCCAATCCACTATCCAAGCTAATATGTTACCCATAATGCCACGTACCTTTACCTTAATGTTTGATTTTTGTTTTGCTTTTATGATCTCCCTGACTTTCCTTGTCACTCTCATCCTCTTCTGAATATATTTCTTCTTCCTTGGGATGAATTTCTGCTGTGCCTCCCAAATTAGCCCAGAAAGTCCTGCCATTGCTGCTCCATTGTCTTCCCTGTTAGGCTCCTCTTCCAATAAAATCTGGCAGCTCCTCCCGCATGTCTTTGTGGTTAACTTTACTCAATTATAATACCATTACACTTGATCCCAGCTTCTCCCTCTCAGACTGTAGAGTGAATTCTATCATTTACGGTCACTGCCCCCCAGGGGTTCCTTCAGCTTAATCTCCTCAAACAAGTCTACCTCAAATTTTGGCTTAGCTACACTTTTTTGTAATCAACTTGTTCAGAGATACTATTACACACCTCTGGAGCAGATGGGTCCTGAATCCGGGCCTCCTAGTCGAGGGGTATGGACAGTACCATTGTGCCACAAGAGGGCCCCTCAAGTCTGCCTCATGATGCATCACTGAATCCAGAACTGTCTGTTCCCTTTTAGGATCTGTCACAAGTTTCCCAAAAAGAAAATCTCCTAGACTTCCCAAAAATTCCTTTTCTTAGGATCTACTACCAAACTGAATCTCCCAATCCACTTTCATGTTGAAATCCTCTATGATTATTGGAATAATGCCTTTCTTACATGCCTTTTCTATCTCCTGATTTATTTTCTGCCCTAAATACTGACTACTGCTAGAAGTCCTGTACATAATTTCCATCAGGGGCTTTTTTCCTTTGTAGTTCCTCAACTCTACCCACACAGATTCTACGTCTTCCGAATCTGTATCACTTTTTGCAATCAATTTAGTTTCATTTCTTACCAACAGAGCAAACCAGCCCCTTGCGCCCATCTCCCTGTCCTTTCAATCTAATATGTATCCTTCGATATTTAGCTCCCAGACCTGATCACCTTGCAGCCACCTCTCTGTGATACCCACAACATCGTACCTGCCAATTTCAATCTGTGCCACAAGCTTAGATTATTTAGGTTACTTACAGTATGGAAACAGGCCCTTCAGCCCAACAAGTCCACACCGACCCACAATCCACCCAGACCCATTCCCCTACATTTATCCCTTCATCTAATACTACAGGCAATTTAGCATGACCAATTCACCTAACCTGCACATTTTTTGGACTGTGGGAGGAAACCGGAGCACCCGGAGGAAAACTACGCAGACACAGGGAGAATGTGCAAACTCCACACAGTCAGTCGCCTGAGGCGGGAATTGATCCCAGGACTCTGGCGCTGTGAGGCAGCAGTGCTAACCACTGTGCCACTGTGCCGATCATTTACCTTCTTTTGTATACTACGTGTATTTATGTACAACACCCTCAGCCCTGAGTTGACTGCACCCTTTCTCATGGTTGTCCCTTTATGTGCTGTGCCTGAAGTTAGATTCCTGGCCTTTGCCATACATTCTGTCCTATTACTTCTTCTGTTATCTTTAAAAACCTCTGCTGAGCCCTCCCTCCGTTTTAACATTTTCCATACTGTCCCTTGTTACAACTACATTTCTCTTTTCTCCCTTCTTGAAAGACTCTCTGTACCATGATGCTATCGTCAGTTTGCATACTCTCCCTATAGCCCCACTCTCATCCTCATTGGGAGCAAGAATCTCAAAGCTGTTGGACAAGCTCAAGGGCTGAAGCTTCGTCAGCATTCCCTCCTGGATCTCATTACCTGTCTCACTTGTCGGCACACTCTCCTGAGCCTGACGACTGACAAAATATGAAGGAGTTAATCGAATAATACTATGGCTTTATTTTGTCCTTAAGAGGTTTATTTTTTCCTTTTGTTTTACGGCAAATTTTAAGACAGAGGTATTGAGATAGCTATTGAAAACTCGCAGACAGCTTGTGAACGCAGGGTTTTTTTAAAGTTGGAACAATAGAAGCAGCCCGACTGGGTGTAGTCAAACTCTTGATTTTTTTTCCTCCTGGACTGCGGGGGTTGTATGTGAGATAATCTATTATCTGAATTTGCCTTTTGCCAAGGGTGTGTTGATGGGAACAATTACTGTTTAGGAGCTAACTAATCTATTATTCTGCTAAATGTTCCAATAGAGTTACAACTAAGCCAATCCTTTCACTTTATTTTGCTCTTTTGTTGTATTTTAACTAGAATGCATGAATAAAGTGAGTTTTGCTACAAATCTGGTAGTCTGACCAATCAAATTGCAGCTGGAACACAGCACCTCACATTTACCTTTAAAATAAGAAAAAGTTAGGGTCCAGGCTAGCTTCTGAATATATTTTGAGGGGATTAGTCTGGTCCATAATAAAGGGATGTGACTGCCTCCTGAAACAGTGTCAAGGTAACTACCTCCCTCCCTGATGTATTGCAGTGTTTGTTTCCTCAAGCTACCAGCTCCCACATCATGCACATACAACAGACTGCCTGGTTGTATATTATTTACTCAGTTCTTAACTTGATTTTTAAAAGTTTCCAACTGGTCTTTCATTTTGTAATCTGTAAATATTTCCCCATTTACCTTCAATTTGAAAGTAATCTGTCATAACTAGTCAAATCAACAGCTATTACCAACCAATAAACTTACAGTTTTCTGTGATGTAACTCTTTCTTTTGTGCTGAGCCCTGATCCTGAATTTCAATTTAGTTTGGTTAAAAAAAAGTCTAACAAACTATGAGTCAAAATAAGCAAGCAAAATGTACCTCTTTCTTCCCCTTCCCAACAAATTGTGACATTGTCTTCAAATTCCCCAAACTACATATTTACTCAAGTTGTGTCTCACTGTAGATGTGATCTGTCATAGAACATACAGCGTTACAGCACAGTACAGGCTCTTCAGCCCTCAATGTTGTGCCGACCTGTGAAAATAATCTGATGCCCATCTAACCTATACTGTCACATTATTATCCATATGTGTGTCCAATGCCCATTTAAATGCCCTTAATGTCGGTGAGTCTACTACTGTTGCAGGCAGGCTGTCCAATGCCCCTACTACTCTGAGTGAAGAAACTACCCCTAATATCTGTCCTAAATCTATCACCCCTCAACTTAAAGCTGTGTCCCCTCATGATTTGGAGATGCCGGTGTTGGACTGGGATGTACAAAGTTAAAAATCACACAACACCAGGTAAAAGTCCAACAGGTTTAATTGGAAGCACGAGCTTTTGGAGCGCTACTCCTTCATCAGCAACCACCTGATGAAGGAGCAGTGCTCCAAAAGCTAGTGCTTCCAATTAAACCTGTTGGACTATAACCTGCTGTTGTGTGATTTTTAACTTTGCAAGTCCCCACATGTTAGCCTTTGTCATCTGAGGAAAAAGGCTCTCACAGTCCACTCAATCTAACCCACTGATTATCTTAAATGTCTTGATTAAGTCACCTCTCAATCTACTTCTCTCAAATGAAAACAGTCTGTTTCCTCAGCCTTTCCTCATAAGACCTCTCTTTGATACCAGGCAACATCCTCTGAACCCTTTCCAAAGTTTCCACATCCTTCCTATAATGTGGTGACCAGAACGACATCCAATACTCCAGGTGCGGCCTTCCTAGTGTCTTGTACAGCTGAAGCATGACCTTATGGCTCCGAAACTCAATCCCCCTACCAATAAACGGCAACACCCCATATGCCTTCTTAACAACCCTATCAACTTAGGTGGTAACTTTCAGGGGTTTATGCACCTGGACGTCAAGATCTCTCTGTTCATCTTCACTGCCAAGAATTTTACCCAGTAGTCTGCATTCCTATTATTTCTTGTGAAGTGAACTACTTCACATTTTTCCACATTAATATCTACTGGCCACCTCTCAACCCAGCTCTGCATCTTATCTATGTTCCTCTGTAACCTACAACATCCTTGGGCACTATCCACAACTCTGCCTACCTTAGTGTCATCTGCAAACTTACTAACCCATCCTTCTACTTCCACATCCAGATCATTTGTAAAAATGACAAACAACAGTGGCCCCAAAACAGATCCTTGTGGCACACCACTGGTAACTGAGCTCCAGCATGAACATTTCCCATCAACTACCACCCTCTGTCTTCTTTCAGCTAGCCAATTTCTGATCCAAACCACTAAGTCACCTTCAATCCCGAAACTCCGTATTTTGTGCAATAGCCTACCATGTGGAACCTTATCAAATGCCTTACTGAACTCCATATACACCACATCAATCGTTTTACCTTCATCCACCTGTTTTGCCACCTTCTCGAGAACTCAATAAGGCTAGTGACCTACCCTTCACAAAACCGTGTTGACTATCCCTCATCAAATTATTCCCTCCCAGATCTCTTATCGCCTTTTTCAACACTTTACCCACAACCGAAGTAAGGCTCACTGGCCTATAATTACCAGGGTTGTACTGACTCCTCTTCTTAAACAAGGGAACAACATTTGCGATCCACCAGTCTTCTGGCACTACTCCTGTTGACAATGATGACATAAAGATTGAAACCAAAGGCTCTGCAATCTCCTCCCTGGATTCCCAGAGAATCCAAGGATAAATCCCAACCAGCCCAGGGGTCTCATCTATTTTTAGGCCTTCCAAAATTGCTAAAACCTCCTCTTTGTCAACCTCAATTCCATCTAATCTTGTAGCCTGTATCTCTGTATTCTCACGAACATTGCCCTTTTCCAATATGAATACTGACGAAAAGTATTCATAAAGGGCTTCCCCATGCCCTCAGATTCTACACACAACTTTCCACTACTATCTTTGATGGGGCCTAATCTTACTCGAGTCATTCTTTTATTCCCGATATACTGATAGAAGGCCTTAGGGTTTTCTTTGATCCTATCCGCCAACAACTTCTCATGTTCCCTCCTGGCTCTTCTTAGCTCTCTCTTTAGATCTTTTCTGGTTAACTTATAACACTCAAGCCCCCTATCTGAGCCTTCACGCCTATCCTCATATAAGCCTTTTTCTTCCTCTTGACAAGAGCTTCATATTCTTTAGTAAACCATGGCTCTTTCTCTCAACAACTACCTCCCTGTCTGATAGGTATATGCTTATCAAGGACCCATCCTTCCTGACCATGCACAGGATACATCACTGGAGAGTTTTACAGAAGAGGCACTTGCCTTAGTTACGGTTTATTTCATGCTCGCAAAAGGTGTATATACTTTGCTAAAGTTGGCATAATGACTAGGGACTCTTGAGAGCTGTACTGAATATTCCTGCTTCCCATAATGGCTAATGTATAGCTCAACTGTCTCTACTCAAACAGAGGGGTGGAGGGTTGTTTTTCAGACTGGAGGCCTGTGACCAGTGGAGTGCCACAAGGATTGGTGCTGGGTCCTCTACTTTTTGTCTTTTACATAAATGATTTGGATGCGAGCATAAGAGGGACAGTTAGTAAGTTTGCAGATGACACCAAAATTGGAGGCGTTGTGGACAGCGAAGAAGGTTACCTCAGATTACAACAGGATCGTGATCAGATGGGCCAATGGGCTGAGAAGTGGTAGATGGAATTTAATTCAGATAAATGCAAGATGCTGCATTTTGGGAAAGCAAATCTTAGTAGGACTTATACACTTAATGGTAAGGTCCTAGGGTGTGTTGCTGAACAAAGAGACCTTGGAGTGCAGGTTCATAGCTCCTTGAAAGTGGAGTCGCAGGTAGATAGGATAGTGAAGAAGGCGTTTGGTATGCTTTCTTTTATTGGTCAGAGTATTGAGGACAGGAGTTGGGACATCATGCTGCGGCTGTACAGGACATTGGTTAGGCCAATGTTGGAATATTGTGTGCAATTCTGGTCTCCTTCCTATCGGAAAGATTAGATCAGATTAGATTACTTACAGTGTGGAAACAGGCCCTTTGGCCCAACAAGTCCACACCGCCCCTCCGAAGCGCAACCCACCCATACCCTTACATTTATCCCTTACCTAACACTACGGGCAATTTAGCATGGCCAATTCACCTGACCTGCACATCTTTGGACTGTGGGAGGAAACCGGAGCACCCGGAGGAAACCCATGCAGACACGGGGAGAATGTGCAAAGTCCAAACAGTCAGTCGCCTGAGGCGGGTATTGAACCCGGGTCTCTGGCACTGTGAGGCAGCAGTGCTAACCACTGTGCCACCGTGCCACCCACGGTGTTGCGAAACTTGTGAAAGATGTTGTGAAACTTGAAAGGGTTCAGAAAAGATTTACAAGGATGTTGCCAGGGTTGGAGGATTTGAGCTATGGGGAGAAGCTGAACAGGCTGGGGCTGTTTTCCCTGGAGCGTCGGAGGCTGAGGGGTGACCTTATAGTGGTTTAAAAAATTATGAGGAACATGGGTAGGATAAATAGACAAAGTCTTTTGCCTGGGGTGGGGGAGTCCAGAACTAGAGGGCATAGGTTTAGGGTAAGAGGGGAAAGATATAAAAGGGACCTAAGGGGCAACTTTTTCACACTGAGGGTGGTATGTGTATGGAATGAGCCGCCTGAGGAAATGGTGGAGGCTGGTATAATTGCAACATTTAAGAAGCATTTGGATGTGTATATGAATAGGAAGGGTTTGGAGAGATATGGGCCAGGTGCTGGCAGGTGGAACTAGATAAAACATAGAACATAGAAGAATACAGCGCAGTACAGGCCCTTTGGCCCTCGATGTTGCGTCTATCCAAGCCCACCTAACCTACATTAGCCCACTATCCTCCATATGCCTATCCAATGCCCGCTTAAATGCCCATAATGAGGGAGAGTCCACCACTGCTACTGGCAGGGCATTCCATGAACTCACGACTCGCTGAGTAAAGAACCTACCCCTAACATCTGTCCTATACCTACCACCCCTTAATTTAAAGCTATGCCCCCTCGTAATAGCTGACTCCATACGTGGAAAAAGATTCTCACTGTCGACCCTATCTAAACCCCTAATCATCTTGTACACCTCTATCAAGTCACCCCTAAACCTTCTTTTCTCCAATGAAAACAACCCCAAGTGCCTCAGCCTTTCCTCATACGATCTTTCTACCATACCAGGCAACATCCTGGTAAACCTCCTCTGCACCCGTTCCAGTGCCTCCACATCCTTCCTATAGTATGGCGACCAAAACTGCACACAATACTCCAGATGCGGCCGCACCAGAGTCTTATACAACTGCAACATGACCTCAGTACTCCGGAACTCAATTCCTCTATCAATAAAAGCCAGTACGCCATATGCCTTCTTCACCGCACTATTTACCTGGGTGGCAACTTTCAAAGATCTGTGTACATGGACACCAAGATCCCTCTGCTCATCCACACTACCAAGTATCCGTCCATTATCCCAGTACCCCATCTTTTTATTACTCTTACCAAAGTGAATCACCTCACACTTAGCTACATTGAACTCCATTTTCCACCTTTCTGCCCAGTTCTGCAGCTTATCTATATCCCGCTGTAACCTGCCACATCCTTCCTCACTGTCTACAACTCCTCCGACTTTCGTATCATCCGCAAACTTGCTCACCCAACCTTCTAACCCCTCCTCCAGGTCATTTATAAAAATGACAAACAGCAATGGTCCCAAAACAGATCCTTGCGGAACACCGCTAGTGACGGCACTCCAAGATGAACCTTTGCCATCAACTACTACCCTCTGTCTTCTTCCAGCCAGCCAACTCCTAATCCAAACCTCCAACTCACCCTCAATGCCATACCTCCGTATTTTTTGCAGTAGTCTACCATGGGGAACCTTATCAAATGCCTTACTAAAATCCATATACACCACATCTACCACTTTCCCCTCGTCCACCTCCTTAGTCACCTTCTCAAAGAATTCAATAAGGTTTGTGAGGCACAACCTGCCCTTCACAAAACCATGCTGACTATCCTTGATCACATTATTCCTATCCAGATGGGATATCTGGTCGGCCTGGATGGGTTGGACCGAAGGATCTGTTTCCATGCTGTTTATCTCTATGACTCTATGACAGTGATAACATCAGACTGGATAGATTAGTGTCACCTTAATCTATCTGAATCAATGCCTAATACAGCTGGCTGGCTATAAACTTATATTGAAGTAGGTGAGCCAGTTGGGACTAACCATGCCTGAACTAAGGTAAAAGGTTGAACCTCACAGGCCATAACCTCTGAATTCTTACCAAAGCTACACAAATTAATATAGAGTGATTAAGACCAGACAGTTAAAAGCACGGGTGGTGTTGGAGAAATTGGTCTCAGTTCATGGGATACTGGTACGAGTACTAAAGAACTTGGTGTCTGTACCTTTGGGACAAACTTCAATGTAAACACTCCAAGACAAATGTTCTGACAAATTGTATAGCTCAGGCAGTAGAGTAGTGGTAATGAGAGGGAAGGTGAGGGAAGGTGTGAAAAATTCAAATAAGAGGCGAGAAAAGACAGCAAAGTAGCTATCAGGATAATTATTACAGTTTCCAAGTATGAGTATATCTATTTGGAAATTTCATTAAATAACATTCCCCATGTTCCAGTCATTAGTGGACGAACACACAGAAACAGAAAAGATTGGGTCAAAGTAATCTGTTCAACCATTCATGCCTGCTCTGCTATTCAATATGATTAGATTACCTACAGTATGGAAACAGGCCCTTTGGCCGAACAAGTCCACACCAACCCTCCAAAGGGTAGCCCACCCAGACCCATTACCCTACCCTTTTTAACCCTGATTAATGCTCCGAACACAATAGGCAATTTAGCATGGCTAATTCACCTGACTTGCACATCTTTGGACTGTGGGAGGAAACCGGAGCACCCAGAGGAAACCCACGCAGACATGGGGAGAATGTGCAAACACCACACAGACAGTTGCCCAAGGTGGGAATCAAACCTGGGTCCCTGGCACTGTGAGGTCGCAGTGCTAACCACTGAGCCACCGTGCCACCCCAAATGATCATGGTTGATCGTCCAGCTCAGTGTCCAGTTCATGTTGTCTCCCCGGACTTTTTGATCCCTTGAGCCCCAAGAACTATATGTAATTTCTTTCTGAAAACATTCATTGTTAGTGTTGCACAGAAAATTAGAAAATCAAAAGTAATGGAGGTGGGAAGATTGCAGGTTAGTGATGGGATGAATAGTTACCATAAAATAAAGAACAAGAACAAAGAAAAAAAAATTACAGCACAGGAACAGGCTCTTTGGCCCTCCAAGCCTGCGCCAATACAGATCCTCTATATAAACCTGTTGCCTATTTTCTAAGGATCAGTATCCCTCTGCTCCCTGCCCATTCGTGTATCTACCTTAAATGACGCTATCATGTCCATCTTTACCACCTCTACTGGCAGTGTGTTTCAGGCACCCACCACCCTCTGTGTAAGAACTTTCCATGCATACCTCCCTTACATTTTTCCCCTCTCACCATGAACCTGTTACCACTCGTAATTGAGTGCCCCACTCTGGGAAAAAGCTTCTTGCTATCCACCCTGTCTATATGTCCCATGATTTTGTAAACTTCAATCAGGTTCCCCCTCAAACTCCGTCTTTCTAATGAAAATAATCCTAATTGACTCAACCTCTCTTCATAGTTCGTGCCCTCCATACCAGGCACATCCTGGTAAACCTCCTGTGCACCCTCTCCAAAGCATCCAGATCCTTTTGGTAATGTGATGACCAGAACTGTACGCAGTATTTCAAATGTGGTGGAATCAAAGTCCGAGACAATTATATCATGACCTGCCAACTCTTGTACTCAATACCCCATCCAATGAAGGAAAGCATACTGTTTGCCTTCTTGACCACTCTATCGACCTGCATTGCCACCTTCAGGGTACAATGGACCTGAACACCCAGATCTCTCTGAAAATCAATTTTCCCCAGCACTTTTACATTTACTGTATAGTTTGCTCTCGAATTAGATCTTCCAAAATGCATCACCTTGCATTTACCCAGATTGAACGCTATCTGCCATTTCTCCACCCAACTCTCCAATCTATCTATATTCTGCTGCATTGTCTGACAGTCCCCTTCAATATCTGATACTCCACCAACCTTAATGTCATCTGTAAACTTGCTAATCAGACCGCCTATATCTTCCTCTAGGTCATTTATATATATCACAAACAACAGTGGTCCCAGCATGGATCCCTGTGGAGCATGATTAGTCACAGTTCTCCACTTTAAGAAACTCCCTTTCACTACTACTCTCTGTCTCCTGTTGCACAGCCAGTTCTCTATCCATCCAGCTAGTACACCTGAGACCTCATGCGACTTAACCTTCTCTATCCGCCTACCATGGGGAACCTTATCAAACGCCTTACTAAAGTCCAAGTATATGACTTCTACAGCCCTTCCTTCATCAATCAACTTTGTCACTTCCTCAAAAAATTCTACCAAGTTGGTAAGACATCACCTTCACCGCACAAAACCATGCTGCCTATCACGGATAAGCCCTTTTTTCTTCCAAATGTAAATAAATCCTGTCCCTCAGTATCTTCTCCAGCAGCTTCCCTACTACTGAAGTCAGGCTTACCGGTCTATAATTTCCTGGATCATCCCTGTTACCCTTCTTAAACAAGGGACAACATTAGCAATTCTCCAGTCCTCCGGGACCTCAGCTGTGTTCAAGGATGTTGCAAAGATATCTGTTAAGGCCCCAGCCATTTTCTCTTTCGCTTCCCTCAGTAACCTGGGATAGATCCCATCGGGACCAGGGGACATGTCCACCTTAATGCCTTTGAGAATACCAAACACTTCCATCCTCCTTATGCCAACTTGACCTAGAGTAATCAAACATCGATCCCTAATCTCAACATCTATCATTTCCCTCACCTCGGTGAATATCGGTGCAAAATACTCATTAAGAATCTCACCCATTTTCTCTGACTTCATGCATAACTTTCCTCCTTTGTCCTTAAGTGGACCGACCCTTTCTCTAGTAACCCTCTTGCTCCATATATATGAGTAAAGGCTTTGAGAATTTCCTTAATCCTGTTTGCTAAAGGTATATATCATGACCCCTTTTAGCCCTCTTAATTTCTCATTTCAGGAAATTAGGAACAGCAAGGGAGCAATCACCTTGTTAGGGGTTTACTACAGGCCCCACAATAGCAGCAGGGAGATGGAAGAAAGCATAGATCGGTAGATTTTGGAAAAGTGTGGACGTAGTAGGGTTGTTGTAATGGGTGACTTTAACTTTCCAAACATTGATTGGAACCTCCTTCGAACAGAAGATTTGAATGGAGCTGTTTTGTAAGGTGTGTTCAGAAGGGTTTCCTAACTCAGTACATTGACAGGCCGACGAGGGGAGAGGCCATTATAGACTTGATGCTCGGAAATGAGCCGGGGCAGGTATCAGATCTTGTGGTGGGAGAGCATTTTGGTGATAGTGACCACAACTGCCTCACATTCTACATAGCTATGGAGAAGGAGAGGATTAAGCAAAATGGAAGGATATTTAATTGGAGAAGAGGAAACTATGATGCGATTAGACATGAGTTAGGAAGCATGGATTGGGAGCAATTGTTCCATGGTAAAGTACTATAGACATGTGGAGACTTTTTAAGGAACAGTTGTTGCAAGTGACGAATAAATATGTCCCTCTGAGACAGGCAAGAAGGGGTAAGATAAAGGAACCTTGGATGACGAGAGCAGTGGAGGTTCTCGTCAAAAGGAAGAAGGTAGTTTACATAAGGTGGAGGAAGCTAGGGTCAAGCTCAGCTCTAGAGGATTACAGGCAGGCGAGGAAGGAGCTTAAAAATGGTCTGAGGAGAGCCAGGAGGGGGCACGAGAAAGGCTTGGCAGAACGGATTAGGGAGAACACAAAAGCATTTTACACTTATGTGAGGAATAAGAGAATGGTCAAAGAAAGAGTAGGACCGATCAGGGATAGCATAGGGAATTTGTGTGTGGAGTCTGAGGGGGAAGGGGAAGCCCTAAATGAGTTTTTTGCTTCTGTCTTTACGAAAGAAATGAACCAGGTAACAGAACCAGTGCAAGGCTGAATTGTCTCCTTCTTATTCAGTGAATGGTGTAGAAACTAAACAACTCATTGGAGGGGGAGATCCACAAATATCCCATCCTCAGTAGCATAAGAGCCCAACACACATGTGCAAAAGGTAAGGCTGGAAATTCACAGCTAGCTTCAACTAGGAGTGCCAAGTGGAAGATCTTTCTGAGCCTCCTCCCAGTGCTCCCCAGCATTATAAATACTATTTTTCGACCAATTCAATTCACTCCAATTTACCCATGAGTGGTAAAAATCCATTGTTTTCTTGTCATGGCATTTTCTCGTCTGGAGTTTGATGCCAGTGCCAAATTTAGATTAATTGAAATGAAATTTATCTTAATTGTCTTCATTAAAGTATCGAATTGTTTTTATTTCATTTGCATCTTCAACAATTCCTTCAAGATAGGAGGCACTGGATACTGCAAATTATACTGATTAGGGAGAACACAAAGGCACTTTACACTTTTGTGAGGAATAAGAGAATGGTTAAAGAAAGTGTAGGGCCGATCAGGGATAGCATAGGGAACTTGTGTGTGGAGTCTGAGGAGGTAGGGGAAGCCCTAAATGAGTTTTTTGTTCTGTCTTTACAAAAGAAACAAACTTTGTAGTGAATGAAACCTTTGAAGAGCAGATGTGCATGCTGGAATGGATAAAGAAAGAGGAAGCTGATGTGCTGAAAATTTTGTCAAACATTAAGATTGACAAGTTGCCAGGCCCGGGCCAGATTTGTCCTCGGCTGCTTTGGGAAGCGAGAAATGCATTTGCTTCGCCACTTGCGAAGATATTTGCATCCTCGCTCTCCACTGGAGTCGTACCTGAGGACTGGAGAGAGGCAAATGTAATTCCTCTCTTCAAGAAAGGAAATAGGGAAATCCCCGGCAATTACAGACCAGTCAGTCTCACATCTGTCGTCTGCAAGGTGTTAGAAAGGATTCTGAGGGATAGGATTTACGACCATCTGGAAGAGCATGGCTTGATTAAATGCAGTCAACACGGCTTTGTGAGGGGCAGGTCATGCCTCACAAACCTTATTGAGTTCTTTGAGGATGTGACTAGAAAAGTTGATGAGGGTCGAGCTGTGGATGTGGTGAATATGGAAATCAGCAAGGCATTTGATAAGGTTCCCCATGGTAGGCTCATTCAGAAGATCAGGAGGAATGGGATATTAGCTCTCTGGATACAGAATTGGCTGGCCAACAGAAGGCAGCAAGTGGTAGTAGAAGGAAAATATTCTGCCTGGAAGTCTGTGATGAGTGGTGTTCCACAGGGCTCTGTCCTTGGGCCTCTACTGTTTGTAATTTTTATTAATGACTTGGATGAAGGGATTGAAGCATGGGTCAGCAGGTTTGCAGACGACACAAAGGTTGGAGGTGTCGTTGACACTTTAGAGGGCTGTTGTAGGCTGCAGCGGGACATTGACAGGATGCAGAGATGGGCTGAGAGGTGGCAGATGGAGTTCAACCTGGATAAATGCGAGGTGATGCATTTTGGAAGGTCGAATTTGAAAGCTGAGTACAAGATTAAGGATAGGATTCTTGGCAGTGTGGAGGAACAGCGGGATCTTGGGGTGCAGGTACATAGATCCCTTAAAATGGCCACCCAAGTGGACAGGATTGTTAAGAAAGCATATGGTGTTTTTGCTTTCATTAACAGGGGGATTGAGTTTAAGAGTGGTGAAATCTTGTTGCAGCTCTATAAAACTTTGGTTAGACCGCACTTGGAATACTGCATCCAGTTCTGGTCGCCCTACTATAGGAAAGATGTGGATGCTTTGGAGAGGGTTCAGAGGAGGTTTACCAGGATGCTGCCTGGACTGGAGGGCTTATCTTATGAAGAGAGGTTGACTGAGCTCGGATGTTTTTCATTGGAGAAAAGGAGGAGGAGAGGGGACCTAATTGAGGTATACAAGATAATGAGAGGCATAGATAGAGTCGATAGCCAGAGACTATTTCCCAGGGCAGAAATGACTAACACGAGGGGTCATAGCTTTAAGCTGGTTGGAGGAAAGTATAGAGGGGATGTCAGAGGCGGGTTCTTTACACAGAGAGTTGTGAAAGCATGGAATGCGTTGCCAGCAGCTGTTGTGGAGGCAGGGTCATTGGGGACATTTAAGAGACTACTGGACATGCATATGGTCACGGAAATTTAAGGGTGCATACATGAGGATCAGTGGTCGGCACAACATCGTGGGCTGAAGGGCCTGTTCTATGATCTATGTTCTAGAAGGAGGGGACAGAATGTGTGAATGTCATATTGCACCAAGGGATGATAGAAATAGAGAAATTTGATAATAGGACAAGCTTAAAGGCTTTATATCTTAACATAGAACAATACAGCACAGAACAGGCCCTTCGGCCCACGATGTTGTGCCGAACATTTGTCCTAGCTTAAGCACCCATCCATGTACCTATCCAATTGCCACTTAAAGTTCGCCAATGATTCTGACTCTGCCACTCCCACAGGCAGCGCATTCCATGCCCCCACCACTCTCTGGGTAAAGAACCCACCCCTGACATCCCCCCTTTACCTTCCACCCTTCACCTTAAATTTATGTCCCCTTGTAACACTCTGTTGTACCCAGGGAAAAAGTTTCTGATTGTCTACTCTATCTATTCCCCTGATCATCTTATACACCTCTATCAAGTCACCCCTCATCCTTCTCCGTTCCAGTGAGAAAAGGCCTAGCACGCTAACCTATCCTCGTACGACCTATTCTCCATTCCAGGCAACATCCTGGTAAATCTTCTCTGCACCCTCTCCAAAGCTTCCACATCTTTCCTAAAGTGAGGCGACCAGAACTGCACACAGTACTCCAAATGTGGCCTAACCAAAGTCCTGTACAGCTGTAACATCACTTCACGACTCTTGAATTCAATCCCTCTGCTAATGAACGCTAATACACCATAGGCCTTCTTACAAGCTCTATCCACTTGAGTGGCAACTTTCAAAGATCTATGAACATAGACCCCAAGATCCCTCTGCTCCTCCACCTTACTACGAACCCTATCGTTAACCCTGTATTCCGCATTCTTATTTGTCTTTCCAAAATGGACAACCTCACACTTGGCAGGGTTGAACTCCATCTGCCACTCCTCAGCCCTGCTCTGCATCATATCTAAGTCCCTTTGCAGCCGACAACAGCCCTCCTCACTATCCACAACTCCACCAATCTTCGTATCATCTGCAAATTTACTGACCCACCCTTCGACTCCCTCATCCAAGTCATTAATAAAAATTACAAACAGCAGAGGACCCAGAACTGATCCCTGCGGAACTCCACTTGTAACTGGGCTCCAGGCTGAATATTTACCATCTACTACCACTATCTGACTTCGACCTGTTCGCCAGTTTTCTATCCAACTGGCCAAATTTCCCACTATCCCATGCCTCCTGACTTTCCGCATAAGCCTACCATGGCGAACCTTATCAAATGCCTTACTAAAATCCATGTATACTACATCCACTGCTCTACCCTCATCCATATGC